>NW_026727315.1:0-34129 GCF_029784015.1 Lycium ferocissimum
CCCCCGTCCGAGGTTTTTTCCCGGGAGCGGAGGTTTATGTCGGTCCGGAGTATTCGTAACAGTGGTACATAGACACCACGGGTCCCCTGCAGGTCATGACTACTTAGCAATGACATCAGTTAGCATGTGTGTGCAGTGATTGTGGTATTTGTGGTAGACTTATTCCCGTCTTGTGGTTTTCTGTTGACTGAGCTCTTGATATTTTGGGTGACTTGATTGGTGATTGTCCTTGGCTGACTTGTCATGGTTTATTTATTTCATGTACGGTACGTCCGTTTATTGCTTCTATTGATTTTGTGAGATATACGATACTAATCTTAGCTTCGGCCTATGATATCTACCAAAGACATAGTGTTTGTACCGATACTACCCCTTCTTTTTGCATTCTTTTAGTGCAGATTGTGATCTAGAGACTGCTACCCGCCCTCAAATCTAGCGTTGAGGACGTTGCCGACAATTTAGGGTGAGCTTCTATCCATGCCGTGTCGCCGAAGATCTTCCCTTATGATTTCTATTTCTAATTCGGGATACTGTTATGATTATTTGTTAGATAGATTTCATTCCTTAGACGTGTTCTAGTTTAGAGTCCTCGTACGATGACTTTCGAATTTTGGGAATTTTATATTGGTGTGGCTAAGTGTTGGGATTAAGGAGCAAGGAAATCTATCAAAGTTCAATCTTCATTAGTGTTGCACGAGAGAAAGGTAAATAATCTTCCTTTTTTCCTTTTTATTTCTCATTTTTAGTCTCATATCATGTTTATGTTTTTTTTTCCTTAGCTCATAGAATGTTTTGTGTTAGCTGTTAGATTATGTGATTTATTTTTGTCCATAGATAGCTTAGTTTAATCTAGTTATTTGATTTTTTTTGCCTGGACATGGAGTAGTATTAATTGATCGCCAGTTTGGTATGATCATGTTTTGTTATTAGCCTAACATTTATTAAATATAATTTAGATTTCAACCAAATTCTATTGCTTTGTGCTCTTACTCTGCTTGCTCAGTTTAAATACACACTTAAGATCATGTGAAGTAACTGCTTGATGGGTTTATTTTTTGTTTGAACACTAAGTGGTTATTAAGTTGTGTACTCCAATTTAGGCTAAGTTAATATTGTCTAATTGTCGTTATAATATGACTGAACATTTTCACTTAGCTTAAGATTATGAGAAAGAACATGTGAATCAGTTTGATTATGTCAAGGTATAGGTAGTGAAGCTGATAGAAATAGGGGTTTAAAAAGAGTTTAGATTTAGTATAAAACCCTGCTAAAGATATGTCATATGTTAGTTGAAGTCTAAATAGGCATGTGTTAGCCCAAGTGGGAGGATCTAAATTTGAACTTTAGATTTGTTAATATAATGAACTGATGATTTAGCCAAATTTTATCAAACTTGCCCAGATTAAGTTAGCTATATGCCTAGTTGGTACATGGTTTTTTCATTCAACCTATTTATGTCTTTTGACCTATAAGTATTTACATTCATGTACCTCTATGTTAATTGAGTCTACCCCATGCCTGTAAATGTTTTGACAACTCTGATGATAATTTTCACACATCAATAATGTCTTAAGTCTATAAATGGAAATCTGAATAAAATAAAACTATCTACTTGACCTTAATTCTTAACTCTTGAACACTGTGGTTTGTAGATACATGCCTCTTTGTCCATGAATTGCCATTTAAATCTGTTCAAGTGATTTAGTCTGCTTTCCACTGTTGTTCATTTTTCTTTTCTTCTCTAAACCATGTTTCAGTTTTGAGGACTTAGCTTATAGACATAAACATTCTGTTATCAACCTTCAAACACCATTTCATGAAAAATGTAGCTTGGGAATAGGTTAAAATATTGATAGGGGACTAGTTTGTTCTACATAGCTTAATGTTTATTATACTTGGCTTCATGTATTGTTTTTTTTTCTTTTTTTTCTTTTCTGAACTATGAAGTTTGAGTTGGTGTTGTGGCATTATGTGTTGTTCATGTGTTACACCCCGTAATTTCGAAAAAGCACTTATTAAATTTGAACGTAAGTATGTCGAGTTATGGCTAAGAAAAACAAATTTAGATTATGAGGAACGAAGCATTATTAAGTATATTGTATGAGTAAAGGATGAATTACGATTTTGCAAGTCGTAACCGAGAAGGACAACCTGGGAACCAAAAGACATGACTATTATCAAGTATGATTAATAATAAATATCATGTATGGAGAGTTCCAAAAGATTCCGGGACCAAGCAAATCGAAGAAAATAAGTTTGTCGAAAATTTAAAAAAAGTTGGCAGAATTTTGGGCAGATTTTTAGTCAACTTTGGAGGGGTATATCTCCTAGTATATTAGGAGTTTTAAGGTATTTAAAAATCCTAAAACGAAGTCCATCGTGTGTAGTTTCCACCGCAACAAACTGCTCATCGATACGACATCGGAGTAGAGAATTATGTATGTTACAAGTTAGGCTGACAGAGCAGAAACGCTGCTACAGTAACCGGGCTGCTACAATAACCGAGCTGCTACAATGCCACCGACTCTAATCCCCTATATAAGGGCAAAATCTGACCCTAAACTTCATTTTCTCCACTCCTCTTCATCCAAAAATATACGAGAGCTCCCAAGAAACATTGAGAGGTAATTAGTGAGGGGATTAAAGTGACGGGACTATATACGAGGTTCGAAAAAACATATAGAGTTTTGTGATTCTTGTACCAAACACCAAATCTTGACGGGGCAAAGGAATTTATCAAAGATAAACAAGATGTCAAGCTCTTCCAACCTTGATTGAGGTAAGAATATTCTTTACCATGGATATTATGAATTGTATCATGGAGATTTAGTTGTTAAAGCTTCATAAAGTCTAGTGATTGGTTGATGAATTGGGAGAACATCGTGTGGGATGTTTTTTGAAGCCTATTGGTGTTGATGATGTTGTTATTGCTATTGTTGATTGTTGTTGTTATTGTTGGGCTATTTGATGACCCTTAGTTGTCTTTGGGATGTAGTATAAATAGGGGAGGTGCTGCCCGATTTTTTGAAGGTTATAATATTAGCAAGATAAGATAGTTGCGACACTATTTGTTGATGACGGTATCATTTCACTTGTTGCAGATGCAAGAGGATTATGTTAAGCTTTATTATGGATTGAGAAAGAGATTATCCAGGTATGTTAAGGCTATTCTTTCCTTCTTTTTGGCATGATCTATGAAAAATACGAAGTGTAATGATATCCATAATGAATCCACTCCTAGATATAGGATATCCTGAGTTCCTTGACTTTTTAAGCCCGAATGGGCATCCATAAGTTGTACGATTTCATAACGATGTCTAATTCCCGAAGGGGACATTTATAACGTTTCCTTATTCCTATGCATTTCACATTTGATTTTTGAGTCTCGAAGGAGACAAATGAAAAGGGGAAGAAGTTTCCATTTTTAAGAAAAGGGAAGAAGTTCCCGTTTTGAACTAAAGTTGCTCCGAAGGGAGTCTTTTGATGGTTTCCAAACATTTTCATGCATTTGTATATTTACATACATGCACGACATCATTTCATGGGGAAGGGGAAAAGGGCTAAGGCGTTATATATGCAAACCACCGATCGATCACCGGTATACGATGATTATGATGCCCGATTATGCGGGCCGCCCGAAAGGGCCATTATATATATATATATATATATATATATATATATATATATATATATATATATATATATATATATATATTAATGCATCATGAGTATATATATATATACTCATGATGACAGGTATAGATTGAGTCTGTTACTCTTTTTATCATTCGAATCGAGATATATTATTTCAGTTCTGCCTTACATACTCAGTACATTATTCGTACTGACGTCCCTTTGCCTGGGGGCGCTGTGTTTCATGCCACACAGGTGCAGACTGTTGAGTAGAGGACATTTACCATAGGATGTTCCTGACTATCATCTTGATTGGCTAACTCTATTTCTATTCGGAGTGTTGCCGAATCAGAGTACTTATGCATGTCCTCGAGTCAGAAGCATTACGGGTATGTTGAGGCCCTGTCTCAACTTATGTTATGGTAACTTGGTCCTTGTAGAGGCTTTTGTGGACAGTGTGTCGAGATGTCGACAGTTGTTTAAAGCGGCCATGTAGGTCGACGTGTTCATATGCATTGTTTTAAATATTTTATTGTGACCAAAGTCTTCTCTGAATTAACGATAAGGGAGAAGTCCCTAACTTGGTGAACGAGTTTTAAGAAAAAGTTTTTCATGTTTTACTTGACGGAAGCATCACTTCATAATTTGAAGGTTCACACAAGATTGTGACTTATGAGCCTAGAGCTTGTAGGGCGGTCAGCCGAGTAGGGTCTTGAGTGTCAGTTGTGGCCCTCCGATTTGGGTCGTGACAAAGTGGTATCAGAGCAGTTCGTCCTAGGGGTTGTCTGCAAAGCCATGTCCAGTGGAGTCTTGTTTATGGGTGTGAAGCGCACCACACTTATAAACAAGAGGCTGCGGGCATTCAGGAACCATCGACCCTTCCTTCTCATCTTAGCTTGTGCCGTTGAGCTAAATTATAGGATGTGATGTCCTTGACTCCAACCCTAAATATTTTGATTGTGGATAAGTAGTTAATTATGTCGCTATGAGATAATTGATGAGAATTGAATTTGATATTCCGAAAGGTATGTTTCCTGCCTTATTGATATCAATAGACTTTGATATAAGAACTAGAGCGAGATGTTACGGGTATTTGTGATAGCCTTGTGAGGTATTGGATGTGTTTTTCGGGCTGTGTGCAGGAATAAGATAGTAAGAAGTATAGAGGAAACTCTGCCAAAATTTTTACAAATTGTATTGTTTGAATGTCTATGCTATGGAGAAAGAATGAAGGGAAAATGTGACAACCAGATGTTCGGGAAGTCATGATTGAATGAATAATTATGAGATGCTTTCAAAGAGAAGTTTTAGAATGATTTGAATTTAATTTAAGGGAAGAACCCTGGAGGGAAAAATGATCAGTAATTAAAGAAACTGGAATGAGTTGCATTCGAGATTTCCAGAGAATTAAGATTGGTTGAAGATATAGGGAAAGTTGACATTAGGAACCCAAATGCAGTATTACGATTTATAGATTGGTGAGCAAGAGATAACGAAGAGATATTGATATGGGAAAGGAAATTAATGAGTAAGGAAAGGCTTGCTTATATATATATATATATATATATATATATATATATATATATATATATATATATATATATATATATATACACACACACACATAAGATCAGGACGGGTTGATGACAGGTCACTTATAGTGGAATGTTCTACGTATTTCTAGGCACACACACTATAAATCGGGCAAAGGAAAAAGAGCACTTTATGAGCAAGGGAAGCCAAGGAAGAGTCTAAGGGAAAAATTAAGAAAAGTGGACTAATGAATTGGCAAAGGAAGTTGTGTAGCCATCAAGGTCAAGAGAAAGGATAATAAGGCAACAGATTGGCCAAGAGGCCAAACATCGATAACATGGGATAAGAGTTTTGGTAAAGAGTAGAGAAATTCGATCATAAGGAAAATAAATGAATGTAAGGGGGGTATGTATAAATACGAGCAAATGGTAGTATCAAAAGGGAAGATGAGGACTCGACGCAAGGAGAAAGAACAAGGAGTAATTTGTGAAGATTCATGATAAGAACAGGAACCAGCAGAAGATTAGAAGGACTATGACGCATGACTGTGATGCCAACAAGTAGTTAAGAGAACTACGGGACAATATGAGCTAAGCCAATGAAAGGGAGAGTTGGATGAATGGTAGAGAGTATCAACTTCTAATGGTATAGTATAAATATAAATTGGAATTGGGAACCTAGAGCAAGGAGAATTTCAAGGATATTAAGAAGATAGTCGTGAAGAAAGACTAGAGCTAAAGGAGCGTGGAATAGTCGGATACTCCATAAAAGGGGCCTAATGAATTCGATGTCCCCATTAATTCATTAGCCTAGGGGACTACTAGTCATGAAAGGTAGAAGTGAAAAGACAATAGCGAAGGTATCAGGATTGTATCCGATATGCATAAACTTTTTGATTTGATACAAGAACCCAACTGGCAAAAAGGAAAGAAGTTAAGCCATGCGATGAAAAGAACTTCGGCATTATATGGAATAGAGGGGTTGAAGGATCGCTAAGGTCGGATAGATGACTATCAAAGACGGTCAATACTCGAAGGATACTAGTACATGAGATCATCTTTTAAAAGGGGGGAAGAATAAATTCAGTTCTAAGATGAACCACAATATTCCCAAGTTCAAAAGAGGGAAATGCACTGGCTTGAAAGAACCAAAACTCGAGATGAACCAATATATTGAGATTGTGCTAGATAAAGGTGAGAATGGACTAAATTAAAGTATATTATGAGGCAAACATGAAAAAGGAGGACGACCATTTCAAGAAATTAAGGATAGCACATAAGCTCGCAAGTTACAACATTCGAGGACGAATTTTTCTAAAGGGAGAAAGGATGTTACACCCCGTACTTTTGAAAAAAGCACTTATTAAATTTGAACATAAGTATGTCAAACTATGGCTAAGCAAAACAACTTTGGATTATAAGGAACGAAGCATTATTAAGTATATTGTATGAGTAAAGGATGAATTACGATCTTGTAAGTCGTAATCGGGAAGGACAACGTTGGAACCAAAGGATATGACTATTATCAAGTATAATTAATGATAAATATCATATATGGAGAGTTTTGGAAGATTTTGGGAACAAGCAAATCGAAGAAAATAAGTTTGTCTAAAATTTGGAAAAAGTTCACAGAATTTTGGGCAGATTTTTAGTCAACTTTGGAGGGGTATATATCCTAGTATATTAGGAGTTTTAAGGTGTTTCAAAATCCTAAAATTAATTTCGTCGTGTCGAGTTTCCACCGCAACAAACTGCTTATCGACATTGGAGAAGAGAATTATGGACGTTATAGGCCGACGGTGAGCAAACATTGCTACAAGAATCGGGGTTGCTAAAGAATCGAATCGCTACAATGCCACCGACTCTAATCCCCTATATAAGGGCAAAATCTGACCCTAAACTTCATTTTCTCCACTTCTCTTCATCCAAAAATATATGAGAGCTCCCAAGAAATATTGAGAGGTAACTAGTGAGCGGATTAAAGTGACGGGACTATATACGAGGCCGGATAACGTATAGAGTTTTGTGATTCTTGTGTCAAACACCAAATCTTGACGGGGCAAAGGAATTTATCAAAGATAAACAAGATGTTAAGCTCTTCCAACCTTGATTTAGGTAAGAATATTCTTTACCATGGATATTATGAATTGTATCATAGAGATTTAGTTGTTAAAGCTTTGTAAAGTCTAGTGATTGGTTGATGAATTGGGAAAACATCGTGTGGGATGTTTTATGAAGCCTATTGGTGTTGATGATGTTGTTATTGCTATTGTTGATTGCTGTTGTTGTTGGGCTGTTTGATGACCCTTAGTGGTCTTTGGGATATAGTATAAATAGGGGAGGTGCTGCCCTATTTTTCGATGGTTATAATATTAGCAAGATATGATAGTTGTGACACTGTTTGTTGATGACAGTATCATTCCACTTGTTGTAGATGCAAGAGGATTATGTTAAGCTTTATTGTGGATTGAGAAGGAGATTATCCAGGTATGTTAAGGCTATCCTTTCCTTCTTTTTGGCAAATCTATGACAAGCGTGAAGCGTAATGATATCCATAATGAATCCACTCCTAGATGTAGGATATCCTGAGTTCCTTGACTTCTTAAGCCCAAAGGGGCTTCCATAAGTTGTACGATTTCATAACGATGTCTAATTCCCGAAGGGCACATTCATAAGGTTTCCTTATTCCTATGCATTTCACATTTGATTTTTGAGTCTCGGAGGAGACAAATGAAAAGGGGAAGAAGTTCCAATTTTTAAGAAAAGGGGAACAAGTTCCCATTTTTAAGAAAAGGGAAGAAGTTCCCGTTTTGAACTAAAGTTGCTCCGAAGGGAGTCTTTTGATGGTTTCCAAACATTTTCATGCATTTGCATATTTACATACATACATGACATTATTTCATGGGGAAGGGGAAAAGGGCTAAGGCATTATATACGCAAACCACCCGATCGTTCGGTATACGATGATTATGATGTCTCGAAGAGGCCGAAGACGGGCCATTATGCTATTATGCCCGAAGGGGGATGTGAGAGTAAAGGCATGCATTATATATATATATATATATATATATATATATATATATATATATACTCATGATGCATTAAAAGTTCATATGCACGTACATGATTCGCAGTATTGGTGACAGGTACAGATTGAGTCTATTACTCTTTTTATCATTCGAATCGAGATATATTTTTTTAGTTCTGCCTTACATACTCAGTACATTATTCGTACTGACGTCCCTTTGCCTTGGGGGTGCTGTGTTTCATGCCACACAGGTGCTGACTGTTGAGTAGAGGACACTTGCCATAGGATGTTCCCGGCTATCAGCTGGATTGGCTAACTCCATTTCTATTCGGAGTGTTGCCGAGTCAGAGTGCTTATGCATGTCCTCGAGTCAAAAGCATTACGGGTATGTTGGGGCCCTATCTCAACTTATGTTATGGTAACTTGGTCATTGTAGAGGCTCTTGTAGACAGTGTCCTGTGGATAGTGTGTCGAGATGTCGACAGTTGTGTAAAGCGGCCATGTAGGTGAAAGTGTTCATATGCATTATTTTAAATATTTTATTGTGACCAAAGTCTTCTCTCAATTAACGATAAGAGAGAAGTCCCTGACTTGGTGAACGAGTTTTATTAAAAGGTTTTTCATGTTTTACTTGACGAAAGCATCACTTCATAGCAGGGCGCTCAGCCGAGTAGGGTCTTGAGTTTCAGTCGCGGCCCTCCGGTTTTGGTCGTGACATTAGGTAATACTGGGGGTTGATAATGAAGGTACCCCTTGGGGATTTATTCAAAGCATAAGTGTGACTTACCTAGGACTTAGAAGAGAGTGGACAAGCTTTGAGTTTCTAGTCAAACTCAGCTTGTCATCCTCCTTCTAAGTTGTTGGGGTTCCCCGATATAAGAATAAATCTTATGGGGTCCCTTTTAATATCAAATGGATAAGAAAACATGTATGCTCATGTTCGGAATTTCCTGTTTTACTTGGTTTAAATTGTGTTGTCCAGTTTTGTACTTCAAAGATATTCTTATTCTACCAGCATGAAACCTGTATTTTATACATTTAGTTTTAAGTGGGCAGTTACCTTGTCTTTCCTTTGTTTGTTGCTATCCATTTGAAACTTTGAACGGTATAAATCCATTTATATGATTCTCTTGGCTGTTTTATTCTTAATGGGTTGATTCTTTTTTTTCTTTTTCTTTTTTTAATAAACCAAGTGATATACTCGGATATACAGGGTATACTCACTTCTGGACACTCACTGAGTGTATAGAAGACAGTATAATCAGTGTATATGAGGTATATCATGTTGGCTAGTGTGGGCTGATTGTTTAGATTCTGGGCCAGGCCTCCCTCCTTCATAATTGATGACTTTAGTTTATTTTTGCTGGCGGTGTGGACCGTACTTAGCCCAATTTGTTTGCCTCTTTGTTTCAAGCTCATTTGGGCTTGCATATTTTACCTATGTACTTTCATAATTATATGTTTAATTGCCTAAGTCAGTTACTAATCCTTATCATTTTTATTGTGATTGCATGGTTCCTCCGGGGCCACTTGGGCCGCATCCTTGCATGAAACCTGTTGGGCCAAAGGCCCAACTGCCTTCTTTTATCGAGTTCAATGGAGGAGAAATGGAAGCTAATATGCTGAAGGCCCAGTCATGGGTGAAAATGACACTGATGGGCTTGGGTAGGCCCATCAGTCGAAATTTACCTTACTCCTACTTTGCATTATAGATATCTTGCTTGTATATATGTTGTATATGTAAACAACACACCCCTATGGATGTTAGAACTTAGGACAACATTTAGAATTTTAGGAAAGTTGCCTAAACATTTTTCAAAGTTCTAACAACTTAAATTTTTGCATGAAATGGAACTTAATCCAATCTTTAACTAAGTTTAAAACTGGACTAGCGTTTAAAATAAAGCCAAAATGGTTTCAAAATTGATTAAGTGATAAAAGGATTTGGGCCGTCCGCCCCTTCACGAAAATTAGTATCTTGAAATAATTGGACTGTTTTGGGCCTTAAGCCCACTGATGAAACCAGACTACTCCCAGAATTTAAAAAAAAAAATGAAATTTCAATGAATAGCCATGTCGTTTAAATGGTGGAATTGTTTTCGATGAAAAACACCCCGAATACTTTTGAGAAAAATCTGGGTCTTTTGTTAAAGTTAAGGTTTTGATCTTGTTTGAAATAAAAATGGACTGCTTTTGACTTTTACTAAAAGGTATTTTTGAGATTATTTGGGCCAAAGGATTCAAAGACTTCTGGACTAAGAGCAAAAAGGGATATTTAGGCCCGGAAGCCCAACATTAAATTTGGATTACTTGAACTTCTAATTTGGATACGTTTCTGAAAAAGGACTTTGGGCCTGGAAGCCCAACATTACACGAACTGAAATAAGAGGAATGTTTATGGACCAAGATTGAGGTACAATGGACTTTGGACTTGGACTATGGTTTGACCTTATGGGCTTCAAAAATGATAAATTTGGACTTAATAAAACTTTCCTTTTTCTTATATATATATATATATATATATATATATATATATATGAGAATACTCTATATTTTTTTATATAAAATAAAAACCCGTAAGAACTAAATTCGTCTTATTAGGATTAGAATAGTAGCGACTCTACTTGGGAGAAATCCCAGGTGTATCCTAGTCCGGCAATAAAGTGAGTTGAACACTTACGTGGATTTTCAAACCCAAAAACCCCTTTCTAAGGGGACTTTTTGCCGAAATTCTTCTCGGATTAATGATATGAATGAATGATAGCTTTGCAAGAAAGAAAATATTTTAGCAAATACTCACAATTTATCACACATTGAAGCTCGTAGGTCAACCATATTCTACGGATCTTTAATACCAGGCTGCGTAAAACCTTCCCTAGGGGGATCACCAGGGCCCTTACCTTGAACTTTGGTATTAAAAAAATTTCTCTCTTGCTTGAAAAATCTTTTACCTGGTTTTCTTAATTTCTCTTAATAAATTAGGTGGTGACTCTAATAATACTAAAATCAATTTAGAGCACTAACAACCTCGAAGTAGCTTATATGCACTCGCGTAAAAGTGAACCGTAACAAACGCTATTTTAAGTGGGATCTGATGTAACGACTCGCTAAGGTTTTTTGAGTCTTTCACCTATAATTCACCAAAATACCCTTCCCAAGGTTGATTTTGTGTATTTATGACTTGCAGGGATAGGTGGTAGTTTTCCCGAGGTGATTGGGCTAGTTTCGGATCGATTTTGGTAAGTTTAAAAGTTTTAGAGCTAGAGAAATGGGGAAGTTTGACCAAAGTGAACATTGGGGGTAAATGTTTTATTTTCATAGTTTTGTCAATTCGATTAGGTCCAAAATGTCATTTTTGACTTAGTCAAGTCTTTTGTCACGACCCAGCCCCGTGGGCCGTGACTGGTGCCCTACTTAGGCACCCAAACAAACTTACGAACCAAATTGTCGTATTAAGACATCTCCAGACTCAACAGCATTATTCGTACCGATAGCAAATAGCGGACATCACACAAATCGAACGAATGCTACTAGCGGTCGCCCGTGCAAACTCATCATATCAAAATCAAAGCGGCGGTGCACATCGCCCGTACACACACACATACATATAAACATATGGGCCATATCGGCCATAGTAACATACGGGCCGCTTAAGGACGCAAAACAGAATCATATTCGAACGGCATATACCGGACCCATGACCCACAATGTGACTACGAGCCTCTGAGACAAACGAGAACATACGAACATTTGACGGGACGAGGCCCCGCCATACCCAAAAAATCACAAACGTACGGGAATATACATAGCAAAACGAATATATACCAAGTGTGGGCTCGGATCGAGAGCACTCCAAAGTAGCTGAAAGGGTAGCCTAAACCGGAGGATCACCCAATCAAGCGTCTGTACCTGCGCGGCATGAAACGCAGCCCCCGAAGAAAGGGGGTCAGTACGAAAGAAGTACTGAGTATGTAAAGCAGGAGGTACAGTAATCCAAATCATGGCCGGAGTCAGAAGATACAGAACAAATACAGAAATAGCAGATCAAACACATGCGGAATGCAAATGTACAGAATGCAAATAAAAAATCATGCATAACGCTCAGAACATTGGTCACCCCCCGACGCTTGGTACCACAACACATCATACTCCAGAAGTTTTCAAATCTCCGTACAAACTCCGAACACATCACAATGTCACACACACATCAAATCGTCATAACAGATCAGATGCCATATCACATCATAACACCATAAACGGTAACCAGCCCTATGGCAAGGTCTCGGAAACCGTAACACATCATACTGCCGAATATGTCATAATGCGCACGATCACAAAGCCGGCCCGGGCACCGGCGAACGAAACCATAGTAATTGGCACGAGCGGAGTAGTGCAGAAACCATATGCATATCAAGAGTAAGTCCTAAGACTGAATACATGATCTCATATACATATATAATAACTTCGGAGGGCTCAAAACAAGTGTCGAGTTATTCGGAATTAACATACAAAGGTCGCGGACTTTGAAATTATCAATTTTCCTCAAAAACACATCGTAGATCATTTTCAGAAAATTTTAGCATCATTCATAGTAACGAACTTCCAAATATCATTATCGGACATTTCAAACGGACCTTAACGTCATAGGCAAACACTTCTTCTTCGTAACGTACGAAAATGAGCCAAACAAATCAAATAAGGAAGTCTCGGAACTTGCGGGCCCACCTCGGGTCGAGTCGAGGCGGCGGACATAAATTTCCAACGTTAGGTTCCATAAGGTTATCCGTGATAGTTTCGGAGCAATTTGGATTCATTTGCGAAAGGTACGAAAGTTTATACATTCTTATATCCAAAGACAAGCATTTTGATTCAATTGTGCTGAATCAATAGTAACCAAAATCAAACTCGGATCTCTAGGAGCAGGATTATCCTCAAGGTTCCGTTTTCGGCCTAGTAGGTCTAGGACATGCCATAAAAGAATAGGTAAGCTTTACATACCTTAATAATGCCTTACGCTTGTCCAATTTTGATTCCGTTTCGTCAAAAATCTACAAATGGTCATTGTTACCAAATGTGAGTTTCAAGCTTTTATGAATTCAACTTAAAGCCATACTTGTCTACCGAAATTTCGTGAAAGATTTCCCCTATAAATCCAACATCCCCGAGCATCAAACTCGGCTTAAATGACAACAACCAACCCAACAACATCAACAATCGCTACAAAAACACATATTAACACAAATAGTCCTTCTTTCTACATAATGCTTTAGCTTCCATTCTAACTTCACACTTTCAATCCAATATCGACGTTTTCATATTTGTTTACTAATTCAAGACCATTCAAACGCAATTCGGAAGCATTTCACATTATTTCACAAAATATACAAAATTACCATCAAACCATAATTCATCTAAAACTCCCAATTTTCAACATAAATTTCCATAACACATTTTTGTCTTCCAACTTCATTAACGACAATCATAATTCACATCTAAGATCTTACTTTCATCATTATATAAAAACTATAATAAAATCACATAAATTTCTCATAACGACATACAACCAACTTCAACACCAACTTGATTCATTAAACCTTTCTTTTCATCACAAACATCACAACAACACAACTAACAACTAAATAAAAGTTAATTCATTTCTCATTTTTACCTCCAACCCACACGGCCATGATTCTCTCTTCCAACTTCAACCAAATTCATTTAACTTTCACTTCCAACATAAAGTCCACCACAACTATAACTAAAATATAACATGGAATTCAACTCACCTTATTTATACAACCTTGCACACACACGGCACATACACTTTTCACACACATGCACGCCATGCAACCACACACCACAATTCCATAATTCTCATTCCATTCCGATCATTATAACATATAAATTGATTTCATAACTCAAAAGCATAGAGATCTTACCTTTTTCTCCAAATTTCAACCCGCCGCAAACGTAGTTTTCTCGCTTAATCAATTATACCACGTTGAAGAGCGTCTTGAGCTTGTTACTAGTTCAAGAAGAACAAGATTTTTAGATGAAGCTAAAGGGCTTGGAAATTTTTTTCTTTTCTTTTCCCTTCTCTTTCTCCCTTAGCCGTGACCTCTCTCTTTTTTTTTTTTTTTCTTGTTTTGATTTCTTGAAACTTCTTGAAACCACTCCACCTTATATTATTAATCATCACATGTTAGTCACATGACAAATTTTCATGGGTTTGGGCCACTATGTGGCCGGCCACCCTCTAGTTTTTGGGCCTCAATTTCTTTTATTTTTTTTGAGCCCAATTCCTTATAATTCTTGTTTTGTACTTCCCGAAATAAATTTCCAAAATTGCAAATTTGCCCTTAGGCCTTCTCCATTGTTTCCGCATTCAAGTTTCCATAACCGGCATACACATAATAAGAAAAATTCAAATATGACCTTATTCCTTACAAACCAAGGTTATCTCCAAATTTTCCAAGTACACAAAAATGCCGGATATAACATCCTCCCCCCCTTTAAAACATTCGTCCTCGAATGTTACATTTGCCTTATAGGTCTCGCAAACGTTTCCGGGGAGGTCCTCTTGTTAACTACATCCTCATATTTGATCTGAACACTCGTAAAGGCATGCGTTTTCTAACTCCTTTTTATCCTCGTCCGACGTTACCATATCGGGTTATTCAGAACCCTTATTAGTCTAATGGCTTGTACAATCTCAAGTAAGATACATGGCGAACAGAATTTTTGTCAGAACCAGAAGATCAGAAGTATGGCAGACGGGGTTATATCCAGAATCAGAAGTACAGAAGTGTAGCAGACAGGAACGTAATCATACATCATACCAAACGGATTCATGATCTAAGCCAGACGCACAGAAGCATATCGGACAGACCTATAATCAGAATCAGATGTACTGAACTATGTCGGACAGATCCGTAATCAGAATCAGACACATAGAAGTATGTCAGACAGATCTATAATCGGAGTCAGACGTATAGAGATTTATCGGACAGATTTGAAATCAGAGTCAAACGTATCGAGGTATATCGGACAGAATTGTGATCGGAGTCGAACGTACAGAGGCATATTAGACAGAAACGTGGTCAGATTCAGAAACACAGAGGTATAGTAGATAGAGCTTTATTGAAAACAGAGACACAGAAATTTAGCGTACAAAATCGCGATCAGAGTCAGACTACTTTTACTAACGCTTCAGGGACCTACGAAAGTTTCCTTCTTTTTCTTCGATCTCGACTGTCTTAATCTGTGTAATTCCTTTTAGACCTCTAATCACCCCACACTCAAGTTCCACTTAAGTTACCCCAAGTTCTCATTTAGTCTCCATATCAACATTTGTGAAAATTCTTGACACACTTCCCAGGGGGGTCACCCATCCCAGAATTGCTCTGGCCCCAGCACGCTTAACCTCGAAACTTTAAAGCATTTTAGTGTCTTGATGCCGGGATCGTCACGTCCACTCCCCCACACAACCTTTGTCACGTAATTCCAGGTCAAATCGGGGTCTTAACAAATTTTTCGGAAAGTTCTCATAGCGGGTCCCACTCCGATCTAAAGGGGTTGTTTACCTCCCGTCTATATGGTCTACCGACTTAGCCATCCAAATTCCCTATATTCGACTTCTGCCCGTATATATGGCTATCTCAAATGATTCTGCTGCTTCAGATTTTTACCTTACTTTTACCAACACATAGAAGAAGAGAATCGCGTAATATAATGGAACATAAGGCTATCAGTACACATATTCATCAAGAAAAGATTAATAATATACCTGGGTCCACATTCGGTGGTGCCTCTGGGTCCTGCCGACTAGTCAAAGCATATATGCGGTTCGAAGGACCGCTAAGATCAGAACCCCCGCCACGGCCTCTGCCGCGGCCCGCCGGTGCTGGCGTACTTCGCCCCGCAGGGCGCATGACTGAAGGAGTAGATGACGAACCAGCAACTGATCCCGTCGGCTGTGCTGCACCACCAGAACCGCCCACCCACGGACAATCTCGCATAATATGGCCCTGGCGGCCGCAGGAAAAACGCCCCCCTTCGCGCCCGTAAAGGGTGCGATCTCTCCCACAATACGAACACCGGGCATGGGTGGCCTAGTCGGACCGGGACCTCTACCCGCCGAGGACACGAGGGCTACGGAACTTTGGCCGGCCTAGACGGACTGCATCATCAAAATCTGCGCCGCCGGTTGCACCCCGGCCCGACGGTGGAAAGGACCCTACTCGGGACTGCTGCTGAGGCCATCCGCCTCGGGAATCCCCGGAATACCCCGCCGATATGGCCCTCTTGGGCGGCCTCCTATCGTAATCCCTACCGACGTTGCTCTTCCCTATACGCCGATCCTCCACCCACGGCAGCGCAGTCCGCAAATCGGCGTGTCCATATCGGTCTCGCGCGACGCCATCGCCATGAAACTATCGACGAGGTAACGGTCCGGACCCATCACATATCGGTGCGATTGCGTCCTCCATATCGGCTACGATAGTAGGCGCGTCGGGCCGTAGAATCAAACTCCAAATTGTACTCACGAACACTCCGACCCCTCTGCAGCACATACTCGCAAAAATCGGTCAACTCTCGCCGTCGTCGCCGACAGCCCGGGTGGTAAAAAGTGGCGGAGGAAGACGCCGTAAACTCATCCCCATACCGGGGAGCACCCTCACCCACGGACCGGTTCCCACGCCTCGTACCAATTCGAGCAATATCCCGTAACCTCGCGCGAGGCTAACTCGACGGACTCGGTCTGCGGAAGCCTCGACCGGTCCCGAACGCACGTCTCGTCCGCCGAATAAAATCATGGGGGGTCCTCGTCGGGCTTGACCCGAAAAACTCGGGGGCTACATGTCAAGAAATCGCGAACCCTCGGTGCTATCACGCTTTGTCATCATCATCATTACCCTCTGCGCCGCGTCCGCGAGCTTGTCTCGCCACTATCGTTGTCACAAGCGTACTGACTTCCCTCAACGTCGTCCTCGATGCCGGGTCGGGAGGCTGGGGCCTCGAGCTAATGGTGGAGGTCGCTCCCGCCCCTCCGATCTCTTGGTATAGTAGAACCCTCGACCGGGGCACAACATTGGGCATAGTCCGGGCGCGGGCCCTAGTAACCCTCGGGCCCGGCCAGTCTCTCCCGTCTCGCGCGCCGCCTTGCCCTTCGGGCCCGTTGCCTTCAACCGGAGGGCATCACCGAAAAATATAACAATCGATCGGAAAAGAGTCATCTTAATAGCACGGCTCTATCGCACGATCTAAGATCCAAAGAAAAGGAAAACATCCTAAATGTCTCCGTAGCCTTCGTTTATAGATGTGGTGCACAACACACCGATAAACAAGACTCTACGAGACACGGCTGTGAACATTCGAGGACAAACCGCTGCGATACCACTTTTGTCACGACCCACCCCCGTGGCGTGACCGGTGCCCTACTAGGCACCCAAACAAACTTACGAATCAAATTGTCGTATTAAGACATCTCCGGACTCAACAGCATTATTCGTACCGATAGCAAATAGCGACATCACACAAATATCGAAACGAATGCTACCACTAAGCGGTCGCCCGTGCAAATCATCAAATCAAAATCAAAAGCGGCGGATTGCACATCGCCCAAACACACACACATACATATAAACATATGGGCCATATCGGCCATAGTAACATACGGGCCGCTTAAGGACGCAAAACGAGAATCATATTCGAACGGACGGACCCATGACCCACAATGTGACTACAAGCCTCTACGGACAAACGAACATACGAACATTTGACGGGACGGGGCCCGCCATACCCAAACGATCACAAACGTCTGAGAATATACATAGCAAAACAAATATATACCAAGTGTGGGCTCCGGATCGGGAGCACTCCAAAGTAGCTGAAAGGGTAGCCTAAACCGGAGGATCACCCAATCAAGCGTACGTACACGCGGCATGAAACGCGACCCCAGAAGAAATGGGGTCATTACGAAAGAAATGCGAGTATGTAAAGCGAGGTACAGTAATCCAAATCATGGCCGGAGTCGGAGAAGATACGGAACAAATACGAAATAGCGAGATCAACACTGCGGAATGCAAATGTACGAATGCAAATAAAAATCATGCATAACGCTCGGGAACGTGGTCACCTCGACGGCGGTGCCACAACACATCATACTCCAGAAGTTTTCAAATCTCCGTACAAACTCCGAACACATCACAATGTCACACACACATCAAATCGTCATAACAGATCAGATGCCATATCACATCATAACACCATAAACGGTAACCGGCCCTATGGCGAGGTCTCGGAAACCGTAACACATCATACTGCCGAATATGTCATAATGCGCACGATCACAAAGCCGGCGGGCGCCGCGAACGAAACCATAGTAATTGGCACGGCGGAGTAGTGCAGAAACCATATGCATATCAAGAGTAAGTCCTAAGACTGAATACATGATCTCATATACATATATAATAACTTCGGAGGGCTCAAAACAAGTGTCGAGTTATTCGGAATTAACATACAAAGGTCGCGGACTTTGAAATTATCAATTTTTCTCAAAAACACATCGTAGAACATTTTCAGAAAATTTTAGCATCATTCATAGTAACGAACTTCCAAATATCATTATCGGACATTTCAAACGGACCTTAACGTCATAGGCAAACACTTCTTCTTCGTAACGTACGAAAATGAGCCAAACAAATCAAATAAGGGAAGTCTCGGAACTTGCGGGCCCACCTCGGGTCGAGTCGAGGCGGCGGACATAAATTTCCAACGTTAGGTTCCATAAGGTTATCCGTGATAGTTTCGGAGCAATTTGGATTCATTTGCGAAAGGTACGAAAGTTTATACATTCTTATATCCAAAGACAAGCATTTTGATTCAATTGTGCTGAATCAATAGTAACTAAAATCAAACTCGGATCTCTAGGAGCAGGATTATCCTCAAGGTTCCGTTTTCGGCCTAGTAGGTCTAGGACATGCCATAAAAGAATAGGTAAGCTTTACATACCTTAATAATGCCTTACGCTTGTCAATTTTGATTCCGTTTCGTCAAAAATCTACAAATGGTCATTGTTACCAAATGTGAGTTTCAAGCTTTTATGAATTCAACTTAAAGCCATACTTGTCTACCGAAATTTCGGCAGCATTTCCCCTATAAATTCAACATCCCCGAGCATCAAACTCGGCTTAAATGACAACAACCAACCCAACAACATCAACAATCGCTACAAAAACACATATTAACACAAATAGTCCTTCTTTCTACATAATGCTTTAGCTTCCATTCTAACTTCACACTTTCAATCCAATATCGACGTTTTCATATTTGTTTACTAATTCAAGACCATTCAAACGCAATTCGGAAGCATTTCACATTATTTCACAAAATATACAAAATTACCATCAAACCATAATTCATCTAAAACTCCCAATTTTCAACATAAATTTCCATAACACATTTTTGTCTTCCAACTTCATTAACGACAATCATAATTCACATCTAAGATCTTACTTTCATCATTATATAAAAACTATAATAAAATCACATAAATTTCTCATAACGACATACAACCAACTTCAACACCAACTTGATTCATTAAACCTTTCTTTTCATCACAAACATCACAACAACACAACTAACAACTAAATAAAAGTTAATTCATTTCTCATTTTTACCTCCAACCCACACGGCCATGATTCTCTCTTCCAACTTCAACCAAATTCATTTAACTTTCACTTCCAACATAAAGTCCACCACAACTATAACTAAAATATAACATGGAATTCAACTCACCTTATTTATACAACCTTGCACACACACGGCACATACACTTTTCACACACATGCACGCCATGCAACCACACACCACAATTCCATAATTCTCATTCCATTCCGATCATTATAACATATAAATTGATTTCATAACTCAAAAGCATAGAGATCTTACCTTTTTCTCCAAATTTCAACCCGCCGCAAACGTAGTTTTCTCGCTTAATCAATTATACCACGTTGAAGAGCGTCTTGAGCTTGTTACTAGTTCAAGAAGAACAAGATTTTTAGATGAAGCTAAAGGGCTTGGAAATTTTTTTCTTTTCTTTTCCTTCTCTTTCTCCCTTAGCCGTGACTCTTTTTTTTTTTTTTTTTCTTGTTTTGATTTCTTGAAACTTCTTGAAACCACTCCACCTTATATTATTAATCATCACATGTTAGTCACATGACAAAATTTCATGGGTTTGGGCCACTATGTGGCCGGCCACCCTCTAGTTTTTGGGCCTCAATTTCTTTTATTTTTTTGAGCCCAATTCCTTATAATTCTTGTTTTGTACTTCCCGAAATAAATTTCCTAAATTCCAAATTTGCCCTTAGGCCTTCTCCATTGTTTCCGTATTCAAGTTTCCATAACCGGCGTACACATAATAAGAAAAATTCAAACATGACCATATTCCTTACAAACCAAGGTTATCTCCAAATTTTCCAAGTACGCAAAAATGCCGGATATAACACCGTTGGTTCGGGTACCGTGGTGTTAAGGTGTGATTTGGTTCCTCGGTTGGAAATTTGAGTTTTGGAAGTTTTGGAGTTGACCTTGGTCAACCCTATGTCAAGACAACCTCATTTAGGAAATCCAAGTGTGCGAGCAAGTTTGTCTCATGTTTTATGATAGAAATGCATATTTGGTTTATGCCCAGAGGTTTCTAAATGAGTTTCGGCTGTCGGTTCGGGTTTTGGAAGAAACTAAAAAACCTGGTGTTCAGGTATCTGGTTTCCTTCTTTGCATTCGGGAAGAAGGTCTCGCATTCGCGAGGAATGGGGACCAGGTAGGGTCGCATTCGCGAGGTTGGGCTCTCATTCGCATAAGAGGAATTGTGTCACATCCCTAACCATGTCCTGTGCGTATCACGACACTCGATGCCTGACTGGATGTGACCAAGCGAACCACATGACTTGCTAAATCAACATGGGACATTTACTGAGACGGAATATAATTTAAACGTGAGAATCGGAATAAAGCATGAGGTCCAAATATAATACTGAAAAATATTGTCTGAAAATATAAGTACGGAAGAAATCTGAGAGCGTAATAAGTACTGAGCCAACACTGGCTATACGACTCTGAACATCAGACATGACATTCTAGTTTAGTCTATGAAACCTCTGAACATGAATCTGAATGCTAAATTGTTTACCGAAACAAGGCCCCCAGCATACCTCGACTAGCTAACATGACATGAACATAAATAAAGATAATACCCCAAATGAAGTGGGGCTCACCAAATAGCTGGTATGTGTGATGTCCTAACGAGCAGATCGGAGAACTCACGAAATGCACGCCCCGGGAAAAAGGGACGTAAGTACACTTGTATTGTACTTGTATGTAAAGCAACTGAATGAATAAATTAGGTACATGAAATGATAGGAACTGAAACTGAAGCTATAAGCTGAGCATGAACATGAGTAATATCTGACATGAATATTATATGCATGAGTAAACATTAAATATATGTATATCATTGGGAGAGCCTTAGTATAACCGACATGTAACCACCACGTGAGCACGTGGCTTCTGATCTCTGCCTGATCAGCTAAGCCATCTCGTACCTTGCTTGGCTACAAGACACGAACATGACATGAATGGATACAGTCAATAAAATCCCATAAGGGTAACATGAAGCAATCGTCCTAACTGAGCGGAGCGATCCTTATCCTACGTTGGCATATGTATTTTTAGGCAGTCTGACCCTTCTCGGTACTTTGAACTACTCCCAATCAAGAACATGAATATAGATGGAATCTGAGCCCAGGATTTTTCATAACATGATTCATAATAAAAATCATAACATGTATACATAATATATTTTTCATGAAACATGGGATTCATGGAATATAACAATAATAGTTCATACACTTATTCATATTTCATGCTTGAAACTCATGGAAATCAAGGTATAAGTATTCATGGATTACATAATGATTTCATGATGCTTAGAATGATATACATGAATGAAACGGAGTTTCGTCATTTAGACAATAAGAACGGTTAAGCTTTTCATGAAAGTAAGGTTCAATTCTCATAAAGATGAGAAAATCATGGAAGACATGAACGAACGTGGCGTGGGGTGAATCATTAACATTCCCACACGAAGATAGTTAGCCTTACATTCCTCAATTCTATCTTTTTAGCGTATTACAACGTTCGTCACCCCTTTCGACTTTAATCTATAGCAATATATTTCAAAATGAATCAATATTAGTAATTATACTCATGTTTTGGTCATCCAAGAATTTTATCAAACACTTGGTGGGCATTGTTACACCTTGGAAAATTCCCCGTTAGCGTACAGTGAGTAGACGAGCGAGGGGTATGATGTATACGAGGTTTGGACAAGTAAGAAATAGTATTTGATGATCCTAATTAAGATTTACAAAGACATTCGAGTTAAGGAAAGAAAGTTGTTAAGGGAAGCGAGTCATATGTTGAGTAACGAATAAGAATTTCGAGTATTGAGCTAATGGTGTATGAATGATGCCTTAAGGAAGAGTTATAACGTCCCTTAGATTGGTATTGAAGTGGTAAACAAGTGTTAAGAAGGTTCCATAAGGATCGGAGATCGAACGAGTCGACGAAACAATTCTCGAAAAAACTGGACAATCTACGGCCAGACATACTGGCCGTATAAAAAGTATGGACCGTATGTCCAACCGTAGATTCAGCCCAGAATACCATAATTCACTGGACCAGATCTACGGCCAGACATACGACCCGTAGAAAACATACGGACCGTATGTTGGTCCGTATATCTTGGTCGGGCTGAACTTGATTTTATATAAGGGACCCTTTTCATTTCATTTTTCATTTCATACTTCACCTCCACACTTCAAGAGACCTCTAGAACATTCCAAACACTTCATCCATAAGAAATCAATAGAAATCAAAGATCAACAACAAGAACTAGAGTGAATCAAGTGAGGGAAACCTCTCTAAAGTCATCCAAACCAAGAAATCTCAAGAAAGAGGAAATAGGGTTTTGGTGGAAAGAGGTGTATTACCAACCAAGGCTTGTTTATTCATCATTTAAGGTAATTTTCATGACCTTTCTATGTTATTTTAAGTATTAATAATTTGAAACACATGGATTGTAGAAGAGTATAGGAAATGGGTCATAAATGTGTGAATAGTGCCACTAATGAGTAGTAGTGGGATTGAATCATGAAAATGGATGTGTTGATGTTATAAATACGTTATAAATGATATTTGGAACATGAAATGAGTATTGTATGAGAAAGAACGTGATAATGGACTTTGGTCATGTTTATGGAGAATTGTAGTGAAATTATGAATTGTGGGCAACGTAATTAGATGGTGCCTATTGTTTACGATATTGTGATTGTTGTTATAAACGTTGGGAGTTGATATGGAATATGGAGGAAAGTAGTATAAGCAAAGGAAATGCTACCCAATTTTCTATAGCCTTAATAAGTACGTTTTCATGATGGTTAACTAATGACAACACGAATTCCCTTGAAGGTATAAACAAGTGCATTAGAGGAGAACAAGCAAGCGATAGAATAGTTAAACGACAAAGGTATGTGAGGCTAATCCTTTATTTCTAAGGCATGAGTCCTATGGCATGAATTTCTTCTTTTATTATGAATGTTCCATCTTCACGAAGACTATGAGTCATTGTTCATGAATAGCCATACGAGACAAGAGATATGCTATGATTATGATAACGATAATTGATAAGCTTAAGCCTAGAGATGCTCCAGCCTATGATATGATGTTCCAATTAAGCTAATGAAGATGTCCATAGCCCGGTGATGTTGATCATTATTTACACTCACCTTATGCTTGTTCCTCCAAGGTGAGGCAGGATACTTATGAATGTTCAATAATGAAGTCGGGGGTCCATGGCCTTACGTCACCCCGATAGAGTATGATTGTCTATGAGTCTCTATGCATGTACTACGATGAGTTATGACAAGCATGTTGTGATAAGCATATTATGATGAGCATACGATGATATTACACCGCGCCTAGTTGGCCGGGCAGTCACCGCCAAGGCGGGCAGCTATACACCATGGCCAGATGGCATGGGCAGACACCACTAGTGGGCGGCATGAGATGATACCCCTGACGCGAGAGGCCTGGACGCAGGCTAATGTTATTGCTAATGTATTGATTATCACACCGCACCTATATGGTCGAGCAGCTTATACATTTATGCATATATGATATGATGATGAGTATGACAGTAAGCCAGCATGTATTACGTCCTTTATGATTCAGTCAGTCACAGATTTCTCCTCATTGATGCCTTCTTATTTCATTGATGTCTTATTACTGTTTATGCCTTACATACTCAGTACAATATTCGTACTGACGTCCTTTTCTTCGGACGCTGTGTTCATGGCCACAGGTAGACAGGGAGGTGACCCAGACTCATAGGAGCTAGCGGCTGATTTGAGAGCACTCCATTCTCCGAAGGTGCCGTTGATTATTCTTTTGGTACATATATGTATATATCCATGATTGGGCACGACGGGGTCCTGTCCCGTTCATATGTCTTGTATTCTAGGAGAGGCTCGTAGATGCGAAGTGTGGGTAGTATGGTCCCATAGTTTGTATGCATATGCATGTATATATCATTTTGATGGCCAAAGGGCTTACGTTTATAAAAGTAATTATGTTTCAAATGTTCACAGATTCTTATGATTATGAGCATATAGTATGAATGAGAGCAGATAAGTAACAGAATGAGCGGTGTTCGGCGGTTAGCCCCGGATACCCGTCATGGCCCGTAGTTCGGGTCGTGACAGAAATGGTATTAGAGCAGTTCAGTCCTAGGAAGTGTCTACGAGCCGTGTCTAGTAGAGTCTTTTTTATGGTGTGTTGTGCGCCACGCTAATAAACAGGAGGCTACAGGGCATTTAGGAAAAATGACCATCTTTCTTCTTATGAGATCGTGCGATAGAGCTGTGTCTAAGATTTAATCCTCCCTAATAGTATGTTGTGATTTTAGAAATGCCGCCAAAAGGAAAAGCTAAAGCATCCCAGAAGGGCCAGACTACGACAAAAAGGCGAGCAGAAAGACAGCTGCCTATGAATGCAGATGAGGATGAATCACATAATGAGGCTCCATCTAATGCCTCCACTACTCCGCCTATTACGGAAGAGCAAGAAGGGGCTTCAACTCCAGCTCCTATGCCTCCAGTTCTTCCACCGGCTACATTGAGTCAACAAGTGACCGAGGCTATTAATTTATTGACACAGTTGGTTGTCGCTCAGGCACATCGACAAAATGCGGGCCCGAGTGATCGTTCAGTTAGTACTGGAGCCCGTGACTTTATGAGTTTGAATCCTCCGAAATTCTTTGGGTCAAGACCGGATGAAGACCCGCAAGGCTTCATTCATGAGATGCTAAGAACATTGCGGATTATTCATGCTTTCGAGATCAAATCCGTGGAGTTGGCATCATATAGACCCCGAGATGTGGCGGTTTTATGGTACAATAATTGGATAGCATCGAGGCAAGAGAATGCGCCTCCTCCCGTTTGGCAAGAATTCGTAGATGCTTTCATTCGCCACTACTTACCACCCGAGGTCGGCCGAGCTAGAGCGGATAGATTCTTGAGTTTGAAGTAAGAAAATATGAGCGCTCGGGAGTATAGCCTTCAATTTAATTCTTTGGCTCGATATGCTCCTACTGTGGTGGCTGATATGAGAGATCGGGTGCATAGATTTGTGAGT
Organism: Lycium ferocissimum; assembly: GCF_029784015.1. NCBI lineage: Eukaryota > Viridiplantae > Streptophyta > Magnoliopsida > Solanales > Solanaceae > Lycium > Lycium ferocissimum. The sequence continues at coordinate 25,948 of NW_026727315.1, forward strand.
GGCTTAGGGCCATATTTGTTTAAAGACTGCTTAACGGCCTCATTGGAAGATGGAATGGATATTTCCCGCATTCAGGCCCACGCCCAAAATTTAGAGGGACAACAACCTCCGCAAAGGGGTGACCGCGATGTTGATAGAGGGCAAAGCAAAAGGGCCAGATCTATGGGTACAGGCGATGATTATAGAGGGGGATCAAGGCAGTCATATTCTAGGCACTCAGGCCAGTCAGTGACGAGTGCACCTCCCCGATTTTCAGGTAGGAGATTTGATCGCTCTTTCGTCGGGACGGGGGCCGCAGTTCGAGGGCCTCGGGTTCTCGGTTGGGGAAGATTATAGTCGAAGAGACCTCCGGCACCGCAATGCGGTCGGTGCGGTAGATTACACCCGGGCCGCCGCCAGGGTTCAGACGCTTGGTATACTTGTGGTCAGGTAGGGCACATGATGAGAGATTGCCCGTCGATGAGCGGCAGAGTTGAGGTCCAGCCCGCGGGATCAGCGGCTGGTTCTTCATCAGTGCGTCCAACAGGGCAGACTCTCCAGATTTCAGCAGGCTGAGGTAGGGGCCGAAGGGGGTTACCTACTTCAGGTGCTACTCAGCCCCGCTTGTATGCTTTAGCCGGACGACAGGATCTCGAGTCGTCCCCAGATGTGGTTACAGGTACAATGACTGTGTTTTCTCATGACGTGTATACATTAATAGATCCGGGGTCCACATTATCATATATTGCTCCATATGTTGCTAATCATATTTGGGTGAAACCCGAGCCAATTAAACCCTTTGAGGTGTCTACACTGGTTGGTGATCCCGTAATAGCTAAGCAAGTGTATAAGGATTGTATAATTGTGATATGTGATCGCCAAACCAAAGCTGATTTAGTTGAGCTAGAAATGCTAGACTTTGATGTTATAATGGGTATGGATTGGTTGGCCTCATGTTATGTTAATGTTGATTGCCGAATGGAATTAGTTCGATTTCAATTTTCGGGAGAGCCCGTGCTTGAATGGAAAGGTAATACAGCATCTCCAAGAGGTAGGTTTATTTCCTACCTTAAGGCAAGAAAGATGATAGCTAAGGGCTATATTTATCATTTAGTCAGGGTTCATGATACGGAAGCAAAGTCGCCAACATTCCAATCTGTTCCGGTAGTGAACGAATTCCCGGATGTATTTCCAGATGAACTTCCAGGCCTTCCTCCAGAAAAGGAGATTGACTTTGCCATTGATGTGTTGCCGGATACCGAGCCTATTTCTATTCCTCCTTATCGAATGGCTCCGGCAGAATTGAAAGAGCTAAAGGCACAGTTGAAAGATTTGCTCGAAAAGGGGTTCATTAGACCCAGTTCATCACCGTGGGGAGCGCCAGTCTTATTTGTGAAAAAGAAAGATGGCTCCCTACGAATGTGTATTGATTATAGACAGCTGAATAAGGTGACGATAAAGAACATGTATCCTCTTCCAAGAATTGATGATTTATTTGATCAACTACAAGGTGCTAAGTGGTTTTCCAAGATAGATTTGAGATCGGGTTATCATCAAGTGAGAGTCAGAGAAGAAGATATTCCTAAGAAAGCATTCAGAACGAGATATGGCCATTACGAATTTCGAGTGATGTCGTTTGGGCTAACTAATGCTCCGGCGGTATTTATGAATTTGATGAATAATGTATTTAGGCCTCTCTTGGATTTGTTCGTGATAGTATTCATTGATGATATTCTGGTGTACTCTCGCGCGATTTAATTAGAACATGCAGATCATCTACGTATTGTTCTTGGAATTCTCCGTACTCGGGAGTTGTATGTAAAATTTTCAAAGTGCGAGTTTTGGTTGAATTCGGTGACATTCTTGGGCCATGTTATTTCAGATGATGGCATTCGAGTTGACACTCAGAAAATTGAAGCTGTGAAGACTTGGCCAAGGCCTACGACGCCTACAGAAGTTCGTAGTTTTCGGGGTTTCGGTGTTATTATAGAAGATTCGTAGAGGGCTTTTCGTCTATTTCAGCCCCATTGACAAAGTTAACCCAGAAATCAGTAAAATTTCAGTGGAGTGACGCTTATGAGTGTAGCTTCCAAGAGTTAAAAGACAGACTAACCTCAGCTCTAGTTTTAACGCTTCCAGAAGGGGCGGATGGCTATATTGTGTATTGCGATGCTTCCGGTGTTGGTTTAGGATTTGTATTAATGCAGCACGGAAAAGTCATTGCATATGCTTCGAGGCAGCTGCGAAAACATGAAAAGAACTACCCAACTCATGATCTCAAATTGGCTGCCGTTATTCATGCCTTGAAAATGTGGAGACATCATTTGTATGGCGTGCATGTCGATATCTATACAGATCATAAGAGTCTCCAATATATTTTCAAACAGAAGGAGTTAAATCTGCGGCAACGGCGGTGGTTAGAATTACTGAAAGATTAAGATGTGGATATTTTATACCACTCTGGAAAGGCAAATATAGTAGCAGATTCGCTTAGTCGCCGATCAATGGGTAGCCTATGTGAAGTCCCCTCGGAAAAGAAAGAAATGATTCATGAACTCCATCAATTAGCAAACCTTGGAGTGCGTATAGTTGATTCAGGCGATGCAGGAGTTAGTATTAGCAATCCCACAGTTTCATCCTTGGACACAGAGATAAAAGAGCGCCAATACGAGGATCCCAAATTGAAGTACTATAAAGGTGTGAAGTTCCCAAAAGAAAAGTCGCTATTTGAAGTCTCAGTAGATGGGGTTCTCAGGTACCAGAATAGGTTATGTGTTCCGGATGTGGCAGAATTACGCCGCCGAATTCTAGAAGAAGCTCATTACTCCCGGTATTCTATTCATCCAAGAGCCACAAAATGTATCATGATCTTAAATTGACGTACTGGTGGGACGGCATGAAAAGAGACATAGCAGAATTTGTAGCTCAATGTCCGAATTGCCAACAAGTAAAGATAGAACATCAAAAGCCAGGGGATTATTGCAAGCAATAGAAATTCCTACGTGGAAATGGGAAGTGATTAACATGGATTTTATTGTAGGATTGCCCCGCTCTCGAGGCAAGTATGATTCTATATGGGTGATTGTGGATAGATTGACAAAAGCAGCTCATTTTCTCCCAGTCGGAACCACTTACTCAGCAGAAGACTATGCGAGGTTGTATATCAAAGAGATTGTGAGACTTCATGGGATTCCGATCTCTATTATAACAGACAGAGGAGCACAGTTTACAGCTAAGTTCTGGAAATCCTTCCAAGAAGGTCTAGGCACTCAAGTAAGGCTTAGTACGGCATTTCATCCGCAAACCGACGGACAAGCCGAGCATACTATACAGACCTTGGAGGATATGCTACGAGCATGTGTACTAGATTTTGGTGGTAGTTGGGATGACCACTTACCCCTAGTCGAGTTCGCATATAATAATAGCTATCATTCAGTATTCAAATGGCTCCGTATGAAGCTTTATATGGAAGGAAGTGCAGATCTCCGATTGGATGGTTTGATGTCGGAGAAATACAATTAATAGGCCCCGAATTGATTCAACAAGCAGTAGAAAAAGTCAAGGTGATCCGAGATCGATTATTGACAGTCCAAACTCGCCAAAAATCTTATGCGGACAACCGCCGGTGAAATTTAGAGTTCCAAGTTAATGATTGGGTGTTCTTGAAAGTATCACCAATGAAAGGGGTAATGAGATTTGGTAAGAAAGGAAAGTTGAGTCCTCGATATATTGGACCCTATAAAGTCATCTGCAAGGCGGGTTAAGTAGCGTATGAATTAGACTTGCCTTCAGAGTCTGAATTAGTTCATCCAGTATTCCATGTCTCAATGCTCCGCAAATGTGTTAGAGATCCCACAAAGATTGTGCCAATGATGATGTTCGCATCACGTAAAAGCTAGCCTATGAAAAGTGCCTACGGCCATATTAGATGTGCAAGTACGAAGGCTTCGAAATAAGGAAGTAGCTTCAGTTAAGGTCCTATGGCGAAATAACAATCGGGAAGATATGACTTGGGAAGCGGAAGAGAAGATGAAGTCCGCATATCCGCATTTATTTCAGCCACCGGAAGAGATCTATGATGAGACATCCAGATGATGAGGTATGTATGCTTTTCTTTTATGTATATGGGTCGTGTGTGGCCAGTTTATATTGCTATTGTGTTGTGGCCCGGTGAGGCAATGATATTATGGGTTGTTGTGTCAGGATAGTAGTGCCATATTATAGGGGAAACTCTGGCGAAATTTTTCTAGAATCCCCGACGACTCAACATTCGAGGACGAATGTTCCAAAAGGGGGGAAGAATGTTACACCTTGAAAAATTCCCCGTTAGCGTACAATGAGTAGAAGAGCGAGGGGTATGATGTATACGAGGTTTGGACAAGTAAGAAATAGTATTTGATGATCCTAATTAAGATTTCCAAAGACATTCGAGTTAAGGAAAGAAAGTTGTTAAGGGAAGCGAGTCATATGTTGAGTAACGGATAAGAATTTCGAGTATTGAGCTAATGGTGTATGAATGATGCCTTAAGGAAGAGTTATAACATCCCTTACATTGGTATTGAAGTGGTAAATAAGTGTTAAGAAGGTTCCATAAGGATCGGAGATCAAACGAGTCGACGAAACAATTCTCGAAAAAACTGGACAATCTACGGCCAGACATACTGGCCGTATAAAAAGTATGGACCGTATGTCCAACCGTAGATTCAGCCCAGAATACCATATTTCACTGGACCAGATCTACGGCCAGACATACGGCCCGTAGAAAACATACGGACCGTATGTTGGTCCGTATATCTTGGTCGGGGCTGAACTTGATTTTATATAAGGGACCCTTTTCATTTCATTTTTCATTTCATACTTCACCTTCACACTTCAAGAGACCTCTAGAACATTCCAAACACTTCATCCATAAGAAATCAATAGAAATCAAAGATCAACAACAAGAACTAGAGTGAATCAAGTGAGGGAAACCTCTCTAAAGTCATCCAAACCAAGAAATCTCAAGAAAGAGGAAATAGGGTTTTGGTGGAAAGAGGTGTATTACCAACCAAGGCTTGTTTCTTCATCATTTAAGGTAAGTTTCATGACCTTTCTATGTTATTTGAAGTATTAATAAGTTGAAACACATGGATTGTAGAAGAGTATAGGAAATAGGTCATAAATGTGTGAATAGTGCCACTAATGAGTAGTAGTGGGATTGAATCATGAAAATGGATGTGTTGATGTTATAAATGCGTTATAAATGATATTTGGAACATGAAATGAGTATTGTATGAGAAAGAACGCGATAATGGACTTTGGTCATGTTTATGGAGAATTGTAGTGAAATTATGAATTGTGGGCAACGTAATTAGATGGTGCCTATTGTTTACGAGATTGTGATTGTTGTTATGAATGTTGGGAGTTGATATGGAATATGGAGGAAAGTAGTATAAATAAAGGAAATGCTTCCCAATTTTCTATAGCCTTAATAAGTACGTTTTCATGATGGTTAACTAATGACAACACGAATTCCTCAAGGTATAAACAAGTGCATTAGAGGAGAACAAGCAAGCGATAGAATAGTTAAACGACAAAGGTATGCGAGGCTAATCCTTTATTTCTAAGGTATGAGTCCTATGGCATGAATTTCCTCTTTTATTATGAATGCTCCATCTTCACGAAGACTATGAGTCATTGTTCATGAATAGCCATACGAGACAAGAGATATGCTATGATTATGATAACGATAATTGATAAGCTTAAGCCTAGAAATGCTCTGTACCATGATATGATGTTCCAATTAAGCTAATGAAGCTCGTCCATACCGTCTGATGTTGATCATTATTTACACTACCTTATGCTTGTTCCTCCAACGCGAGGCAGGATACTTATGAATGTTCAATAATGAAGTCGGGGGTCCACGACCTTACGTCACCCCGATAGAGTATGATTGTCTATGAGTCTCTATGCATATACTACAATGAGTTATGACAAGCATGTTATGATAAGCATATTATGATGAGCACATGATGATATTACACCGCGCCTAGTTGGCGGCAACACCGCTGCGGCAGTTATACACCATAGCGCGATGGCATGCGTACACCACTAGCGGGGGCATGAGACGATACCCCCGACGCGGGAGGCCTAGACACGAGCTAATTATCGCTAATATATTGATTATCATACCGCACCTATATGGTCGGGCAGTTTTATACATTTATGCATATATGATATGATGAGTATGTGTGATAGCAAGGCATGTATTACGTCCTTATGATTCGCCCGATCACGCGTACTTCTCCTCATTGATGCCTTCTTATTTCATTGATGTCTTATTATTGTTTATGCCTTACATACTCGCACAATATTCGTATCGACATCCTTTTCTTCGACGCCGTGTTCATGCCCACAGACACGAGGAGGTGACTCGTTTCATGAGCTAGCGGCTGATTTGAGAGCACTCCATTCTCCGGAGGTTGATTATTCTTTTGGTACATATATGTATATATCCATGATTGGGCACGACGGGGTCCTGTCCTGTTCATATGTCTAGTATTCTAGTAGAGGCTCGTAGATATGCAGTGTGGGTAGTATGGTCCCATAGTTTGTATATATATGCATGTATATATCATTTTGATGGCCAAAGGGCTTACGTTTATAAAAGTAATTATGTTTCAAATGTTCACAGATTCTTATGATTATGAGCATATAGTATGAATGAGAGCAGATAAGTAACAGAATGAGCGGTGTTCGGCGGTTAGCCCCGGATACCCGTCATGGCCCGTAGTTCGGGTCGTGACAGGCATGAAGCTCCACAAACTCTCATCAATGGTGTTTCTACACCCAACAACCCATCCTCTTGCTTCAAGATGATTCTACAATATCATAATGCTACAATTATCATCATCCCTAATCATGCATAAGTTAAACAACACCCTTAATCAACAATCCAAATTGATAATCGTTCATGCTTTTCTATCAAACCCATTAATTCATATCTCATAAACTTATAGTCTATAATCACCAATACAAATTTAGAATCTATTAGAGGATGAAGGTATTACCTTTTTGACGTTCGACTCTCTTGAATTCGGATTCTAGGGTTCTTTCGTCCAAAACAAAATCTCAACCGATTATCTATGGATTTGAAGGGTTTAATAATGTTAATAAGGTGTTGGGGAATTGAAATCAACTTAAAATCATCATTAAAAATTACCTTGAAGTGTTCTTGAGCCTTGGGACGAGTTCTATCTCTTTCTAGGTCATTTTTCGTGTTTGGGGAAGTTGGAGAAATCAACCCCAACCTTAAATATATAGAAAAAATGTGAAACTAAAGAATCCTGACATGTGCAGCACCTGTGCATCGCATTGGTGCCACATAAGGCCAGAAAATTTTCAGAGAGGGTGCCCACGGGGCTCCACCTGCACGACGTATGGGTGTCACGCACTCCCTTGAGTAAAAATGGGCATAACTTCTTTCATGGAGGAAGTTTCCCAAATTCCAATAAATGAGCTCCGTTTGTCCTCCACCATATATCAATGAATAGGTATTTTAATGGGCAACAACTTTCATGGAGGAAGTTTCCCAAATTCCAATGTATTTTCATGAAATCAGGCTGGAAGTTAGACCTATCGAAAACTTAGTCTATTCTATCGAACCTTACGCAGCTCACTATCTGTCTTGATTTCAGATCAACTACTTGCACCTAAGCTCATCCCGACAGGACTTCATATGGATAAAATGTCACATTAATACTCATTTAACATATTCACACCTAAGCTGAATTTATGGAGTGTCACATTATCTCCCCCATGGGATCATTCGTCCTCGAATATTGTCCTGGTTATAACTATGGCTAACTCTGGAACTCTACAAAATTTTTGATAGAGTTTACTTTGTAAATAAGCTACCTCAACATTTCCCAAGCACTTGAAAACTAACTAGGGTATCAACACAACCCTCACAGGGCATCATAATACTCATAACATGCACAACAGGGTAACTAAAACATAAACGCGACTGATGGAAACACGTGGTCACCAAACTGACATGAATACTGAACTGAATGATTGTTGAACTGAATAGATACTGAACTAAATGAGTATTGGGGACATGAAGATTATAGTGTGAGGTTTGAGGGTAAAGGTTTTTCAACATTTTTTGCTTGTTATTCAAATAGATGCGGATATTTAGCCCACTTGTCCTCTTCGGCTTCCC
>NW_026727316.1:0-63650 GCF_029784015.1 Lycium ferocissimum
CTTAGTTTCTTTTACCATAAATTTCCACCAAAGCAAGTAGATAGCAAATAGTCATAGAAAAACCAACTATTACCAAAATCATCGGATTAAGATATCAGACCTAAACTTAGCATCCTACAACTTTAGTAACCTTTACACGCCATATTCCCTGTGGGATTCGACCCCAACCTTGTTGGGTTACTATATTTGACAACGTCCGCGTTATACCAGTAATAGGTGTAATTTGAGCGTATCACTGCTCCCCTCACCAGTAGCTGTATCACGTCTCCGATTAGCCACAGCCTTCCTAGTCACCAGCATAGCTATGTACAAATATGGGAGGGTATGTTCAACCCAAATCTCCTATGACTTGGCTCTACAACACGATTTAGATCTGAAAGAAAGGTAACTAATTCCTGAATGCCCTGTAGCTTCCTGATTATATGATGTGGTGCATAACACATCTATAAACAAGACTCTACTAGACAAGGCTTGTAGACTTCGTACCAGGCTACCGATACCAAGTTTGTCACGCCCAAAAGCCGGAGTAGCGTGATCCAGGCACTCGATGCCAACCAGTGCCCGAGCGAACCACTTTTTTAAATCGAAATTTTGGGAGTAACCCCCAACTTAAACCGATAATGACTAAATCTGGATATATATATATATATATATATATATATATATATATATATATAGAAATACTGACTGTCTCGTCTGAACTGGCACGCAAACCCAAAATATATATACACAACTGAGCAAGCTAACGAGGCTGCTTTGATCGTACAAAACCAACAATATCTAACAGACATATACAAGCCGACAAGTCTATCACACAGACATACTATATACAGAACTCGTCTACAAGTCTCTAGGGAAAGTATGACTGTACCATGGTCGGCACAGGGCCTCGGCCCATACAATCCGTAGTCAAAAGAGAGAGACTCCAAAGACCTGGCAACTCCGAACAAAGGGAGGTCACCAATCAGCCGATATCGATCCTCGCCTACTAGGGGAGGTCTATCGTCCGTCGATTTCCGTACCGAGCATGAATGCGGTGCCCCGAAAAAAGGGACGCGTACGAAACAATGTACCGAGTATGTAAGGCAAGCGATAACTGAAACTGAACTGAAACAATACAATCTGGAGGCCAAAATATGCTCGAAATATCTCACCTCACCTGTCTCATATGAAATGCAAGATAATACGATTATGTATCTCACCGACCAAACGGCCAGGCAACTGTAAAATCTCACTGGCTAAGTAGCTAGGCGATACATCTCACTGACTCGTCAGCAAGGTAATCTATGTCACTGACCCGTAGGCTAGGCAATCTGTCTCACTGACCCGTAGGTCAGGCAAAAGAAAATGCCTCCCTGACCAAGTGGCCAGGCTAAAGAATATATATATATATATATATATATCACGCATATGTTGAAAATACTGATACTGTAACATGCCTCTTCTATCTCTCTATAACTCAAGGACATAGGGAGGGGATATGGCCCCTTGTAAAGAATAACATAACACTCAGAAACTATGCAATAATATCACAAGCTCTACTTTGACAAATCCCAAGTCATAAGGTTCATTACATTCTTACCGTATATGGAATCATGCCAAGAAAAGAAGGAACGGCCTTAACATACCTTGTCATTTCCTTAACTACTTAACGCTTATCCTTCCGAACTTGCAAATCTACATTCAAGGTAATTCATACCAAGGGCAAGCCACTGAAACTCCCATAAGATCAAGCTAGACTAATAAATGGGCCAACGAAAATCAAACAGCATTTCCCTTATATTATCGACCTCTTCCAAATTCCAAAACAACTTCAAAATATCATTAACAACATCAACCATAACGTAATCAAGATACTACATGACAAACAAATACAAATTCATCCAAAACTTCCTTCGAAAATCAGTCCATAAGCCAACAATATCAACATATATATCTACGACCTTTATGCCATGTTTTCCTTTACTTAAGCCATTAAAATCCTCAAAAGAATGACTTAATATCAAACTCAAGATGAAAAACATACCATATAACTTGAAGAACTTCACCTCACACAATTTACCCTAAAGCTTATCCACCGCAACTTCAATTAGAAGTACGAACAGGCTCCTTCCATGAACTAGTTAAGGCTTTTATGGCTTGATCTTCTCTTGATTTGATTTGGAATGGTTTGGAGTGCTGGAGAGAGCTCCTAGGGTCTAGAAGGTTCTGTTTTGGTAAAATTATGAGCCCTAAATTCGTGACCCTTCTTTGATTCGACGAGATTCGTTGTTAATCTTACAAATCCAAGCCTAATTTGATGTAAAAACTCTTAAATTTGCTATGTTTTGGTGTAAGGATATTGGACGAATGTTGTGATAGGTTCTAGAGAAGTGTGGGGATGAGAAATAATGAAAAATAAGGTGATTTAGGTGACTTAGAGGGGTATATATAGTGGTCCAAAATCGGGTGGGCTGGTGGGCCGAAATTGGTGGCCCTTTTAAGTGGCTTCTAGAATTTTCGCGTAGGTTCGCAGGTTTCTGGAAGTCCATTTTAAAATGCCCATAACTCCCTACTCTGATGTCGCATTGATAAATGGTTTGTTGCGTTGGAAACACACTTGACGAACTTCAATTTAGGCTCTTGAAACATGTTACAGCTCGCACTTTTAGAGCATCAGCATGCCACGTACTTCACTGTATTAATGGAGTATCGGAGACGTCCCATGAAGTTTTGGGAGGTACAAGCCATGGGAAGTACGTAACAATGAAATAAAGGATGAATTACGATCTCGTAAGTCGTAACCGGGAAATACAACCTTGGAACCAAAGGACATGACCATTATCAAGTATGATTAATGATAAATATCATGTATGGAGAGTTTCGAAAGATTCCAAGACTAAGCAAATCGAAGAAAATAAGTTTGTCGAAAATTTGGAAAAAAGTTAGTAGAATTTTGGACAGAATTTTGGGTCAACTTTGGAGGGGTATATCTCCATGTATATTAGGAGTTTTAAGGTGTTTCAAAAGCCTAAAATAAATTTCGTCGAGTCTAGTTTCCAACACAACAAACCGCTCATCAAAATGACATCAGAGTAAGGAGTTATGGCCATTTTAAGATAACCCTCCAAACTGCCAAATGGCTTCCGTGGGTCCCACTTGGGAAAGTCGGTGGAACTGACTTATAAGGTGTATAAAAACCCCTCATCAACCCTATTTTTTCAGCTTTTTACACTCCCATGAGTTCTAGAAATCTCCTAACACATCCCCCAAACATTTATAGCCCATTAAATCAAGAATTTAAGAAGATTACACCAAACTAGTCCATGAAAGGTGATTGTTCTTGCTTCTACTTGATGTTGTGGTGAGTTTGGTCTTGAAGAAAGTTGGTGTGGTTAAATTTCTTCAAGTATAAGGTATGTTCTTCATCCTATCTCTTATGTTGAGTTTATTTGAAGGTTTTGCAAGTCTTAAAAGTAAAAATAGTTATGGAGGAAAGGTCATAAAGTGTTGTGTTGTAGTTGTTGTGTTTATGGACTCTTTTGAGCATGTTGTGGTCGTGTGGTTAGGCTGATTTACGTGTATATGGATGGTATCTAATGTTGTTGGTGTGTTGATGAGATTATGCTCCTTGATTGGGAAGAAAGGAAGTGTATATTATTGTTGTATGTTGAAAAACATCATGTGGGATGTTTTTGGAATATTTTGGTATTGATGATGATGTTATTGATATTAGTATTGATATTGTTGTTGTTTTGTTGGTATTGTAATTTCGGGCTAGGGATATAAACAGAGAAGATGCTGCCCGAATTTCGGCAGATTTTAAAAGAAATTAATTTGAGGGCTTGAGAAAAGCATATGACGACAAGCCTAATAATAATACAAATTCTCTTGAATGTCGATTTACGAGCTTGGGAGGATAAGCGTTAAATAGTTAAGGTTAAGGCGACCGAAAAGGTATATTGAGGCTAGTCCCTTTCTTTCAAAAGGCAAGATTCCTATGTTATGATTCCATATGCGTTTCCATAACCTTCTTACTTCCAAAAGTTAGAAGTTCATGATTATTAGAAGCTTCTTATGATACTAAAGATGAGATGTTTTCTATGATGAACATGATGATGTTGATTCTAATTCTAGAAATTCCAAAGCTTATGGATTTGATGCTATTATGAGATTATTGAGTTTATTTCATGATTTTCTCGATTTTATTCATTGTTATTGATATCACCTTGTAATAATTGTTCCTTCAATGTGAGATATAGTGATGATGATTGTTCCATAATATAAATCGGAGGCTACCGACCTTATGTCACTCCGATAAAGTTGTAGATTTTATTTGGGCTCTCATGCATGCTACTATATTATATATGTATATATGCGATATGGGGAAAGGTGAGGCGTCGTTATATGCGCATAACCACCTGATCAGTTGGTATACTATGATATCGTCCCGGACGCGGGATGCCCGGACGCAGGATATATGGGATAAATGGATCCGCATGTTCCCAATATATATATATCTATAATATATATATATATATATATATATATATATATATGAATCGGGTTGCACGTTCCGGTAGAATATAATATAATATACTTATGATCGGGCTACATATATATATATATATATATATACGAAAGATTCTATGAAAAAGCTAAGCATGCATGGTATCCGCCTTCTAAGGAAATCAGATGTACAGGTTATCTCTTTATCTCCTGTTATGTTCTATATTTTTATTATGATATTATTCATGCCTTACATATTCAGTACAGTGTTCATACTGACGTCCTTTCTTGTGGACGCTGCGTTCATGCCCACTGGTAGACAAATAGACCGATCTGACCCGTAGGTGCTTTATCCACGGATTTTCAGGAGCACTCCACTTACTTCGGAGCTGCAGTCTATTGGTATTTGTATTCATGGTCACTTGTATCCTATGTAGAGGCTCATAGACATGTGTGTACAGTTAGACGTTTCATAACCCTACCGGTTCATATCATTGTATAACATTTTAGTAGCTTTGTCGGCTAATGATGATAGACATAATTGTTGAAGATTATATAGAGATATGCCATCATATTGTGATATATGCCCTTATAGATTATGATATCCATGAGCTATCTTTATCTTCCACCCAGAAATGATTATGAGATGTATGTTTAGAAGTGATCGGTGTGTTAGCTCCGGTTGCCCGTCATGGCCCTCCGGTTGGGCCGTGACAAAAGTGGTATTTGACCGCTGATTCGTCTAGGGAGTGTCTACGACCCGTATCCGATAGAGTCTTGTTTATGGGTGTGAAGCGCGCCACACTTATAAACAAAAGGCCGGCAGTAGGCATTTAGGAACTGATTGACCCTTCTTTCTCATCTTAGATCGTGTCAGAGTTAAATTATAGGATATGATGTCCCTGATTCTAATCCTAAATGTTTTGATTGTGAATGAGCAGTTGATTATGCCGCTATGAGGTAATTGATGAGAATTGAAGTTGTTGCTCCAAAAGGTATTTTTCCTGCCTTATTGATATTGATAGACTTTGATATAAGAACTCGAGCTAGATGTTACGAGTATTTGTGATCGCCTTGTGAGGCATTGGATGTGTTTTCTGGGCTGTGTGCAGGAATGAGGCAGTAAGAAGTATAGAGGAAACTCTGCCGAAATTTTTACAAATTGAATTGTTTGAATGTATATGCTAGAGAGAAAGAATGAAGGTAAAATGTAACAATCGGATGTTTGGTAAGTCATGATTGAATGAATCATTATGAGACGCTTTCAAAAAGAAGTTTTAGAATGATTTTAATTTAAGGAAGAACCTTGGAGGGGAAAAATGATTAGTAATTAAAGGAGCTGGAATGAGGGCATTTGAGATTTCGGAGAATTGAGATTTATTGAAGATATAGGGAAAGTTGACACTAAGAATTCAAATGCAGTATTACGATTTATAGATTGGTGAGTAAGAGATCACGAAAAGATATTGATAAGGGAAAGGAAGTTAACGAGTAGGAAAAGTTTTACTCTAGGAGTTTATATATATATATATATATATATATATATACACATAAGATCAAGACGGGTTGATGACAGACACACAGACTTGTTTATCAGACTTTCCTATATGATGTGGGTTTACATTGGGATTTGAAGTCATAGTCATTCGACTTGAGGGGTTACGAAGTATTTGATAGTTGGTACTATTCTGAGAATCATTATGGCCGAGTTACTTCGGGTATTAATAATGACCTTGAACTAAAGAATGAGAAATGGTTAGGTCAGTTGGTTTGTAATTATGATCATTTTCTGGATTGTTTATATAACTTCTAAGTGTGATGTTGCTTGGCCGACGAAGGAAGTAGAGATTGTATCAACCTTAGGAATATGTGGTGTATTTCTAGCTAATCCTTATAAGAGAGCTTTACCTTTAAAAAAAAAAATCGGACGGGTGTTGTGAAGGTTATTGACGATAGAGAAATTAGGAGCGACGTCGGTTTATGTGTAAGAAGAGAAGAGAGTAGGTGTACAAGTGAAGATAAAATATCGCAAGGATCGATTCAGTTGCTACAGGACAGTAAAGGAAGCGAGGTTGATTATTTTAGACAAAGAGACGGGGTGCAAGTATGAGTAAAGATTTTCAAGTAAAGTTATATCGCTAGGGCTTACAGTCAGGACATAGAAACATATGCTAGGAAGACCTACAAATTTAGACATACAAAAAAAGAATATGAGAAACCAGAATAGCCCGAGGGAAATTAGGAGCATATGAGCATTATAACTAGAATTCTCTGGCTAGCTAGGAAGAAAGAGAGGGGATGTATTAAAGCCACATATTCAGGACAAAATCAAATGGCAACAGGATATCTCGCAAGAAAAGGTGTTGAAAAGCGATAAAAAGATAAGTCACGAATGGTTACATCGGGTATTATGTATACCTTTATGATTGATGTTACGACATGTTAAAAGTATTGACTGTGCTGTATGTCAAAATTGAGGTAGCAAGCGCTACAGAGAGAATTAGGATTGTGTTTTCTCAAGAATCAAAGCCAGATGGCGATAACGCGACCAAATATGTAAGTATGAGCATTAGGAAAAAGAAGGTTATGATATCATGAAATGAAGGGGAGAGAAACTTGGACAAGGAAAACGTATACCTATTGAGGGTCAGGTAATATATATTTGAGGAAAAGGTTAGGATGAAAGCAGGAAAGCAGACGAAATTTAAATAAATCAACGGGAGATAGAGGAATGTTATACGTGACAGGGGATGAATGTGAAGACCCCGGCACCAGCCTATACGTTTTCATAACTAGAACCAAGAAGGTTGTAAATAATGGACAAAGGTGCATCCTTGAGAAGAAATAGACAGGTCTTATGAGAGCGATGAGGAAATTTTAAACTCCTGAGATTTAACCAGGGGAATGGATGTGAACCCATGATTGGTACACCTATTTAAGGGAAGAAAGTACCTCAAGAAGAGATTTTCAGCGACAAAAGGGATTCGCACTCGTAACGAAACACTCCAAAGTATCCTAACCTAAGAGTAAAGGATGACTACTAGAAACAGGCATTTTACAAGTAAAAGAAACTATGAGGACTAAAGGAAGGAGGAGGTGTCAACGAAATGGTTAAAGGGAATCATATGGCCACCAAAAACAAGGAGAAGGTTAATGAGTCAGCAGACTTGCCAAAAGGAAAACAAATTTAAATTATAAGACAATGGTGAGAGATGCAAAGATGCGATCATGAAGAAAATCTAGAAAATTTGAGATGCATATGTATATATATATTATTATTTTTTTTTGTGTGTGTGTGTGTACAAGTTGTAGTATCATAAAGGAAGAGGAAGACTCGACGAAAGAAAAAAAAGGAAAGGGTGTACTTTGTGAGGATTTCATGATAAGAACAAGAACCGACAGAACACTAGAAGGACCATGATGTATAGCTGTGACGCAAACAAGTAGTTAATAAGAATTATGGGACAAAATGAGCTAAGTTAATGAAATGACGAGTCGTGGGAATGGATGGTGTAGAATATCAACTTCAAATGGTATAGTATAGATATAAATCAAAATTGGGAACTAAGAGCAAGAATAATCTCAAGGATATCAGTAAAAAGATAGTTATGAAGGAAGATTGGGATCATGGAGGTCGAACACTCCCTATGAGGCTTAACGAATTTCGGTGTCATCATTGATTCATTAGCCTGGGAACTACGTTATGAAAGGAAGAGGTGATCAATAAAGAAAGCATCTGAACTATATCCGATATATGTAAACATTTGACTTAGTACAAGAATCCAGTTAGCAAAAAGAAAATAAGTTAAACCATGCGATGAAAAGAACTCCGGCATTATATAGGAATAAGAGAGTTGAAGGATCTGGCTGGCTAGATGAATATCAAAGACGGTTAACACTCAAAGGTTATGGGTACATGAGAGCATCCTTTAAAAAGGGGGGAAGAACAAATTTAATTCTGAGATGAATGACAATATTCCCAAGCTTAAAAGAGGGAAATATAATAGAGTGAAGGAGTCAAATTTCGAGATGAACCGATATGTCAAGAATGTGCTAATGAAAAGTGATAATGGACTAAATGCAAGTATATTAGGAGACAAATGTGAAAAAGGAAGCATGACAAGATGATGAAGGTTTAACGAATCAAAAGGAATAAGTTTTGTCAACGCGATACGTTATGTTCCGGGCGATGATTCAAATCATTCACACCGAAGAAATTTTGGTTACAACTAAATATGTAGTAAAGTACTCCAAGGGGTAGCATAAGGAGTGTGGAAGGCTGCATGTAACCAGGGATAAGTATAAGGGACAATCGGGATTACTAAAAAGGACTTGTAGCTCTAGTAGAGATGAAATCTTTAAAAGAGGAATATTTATAGGAAGTTCAATGATATTCAAAGGAAAGGAAGATAGTGTTCTTATGGATAGCATGACACCAGTTCTGCCGGAGATTAGGGAGTACCCCGTAAAGTCGTGAAATTCCAAGCTGCTAGTTATACCAATTGTGGGAGTGTATGACATGGAACCATATAAATAATCGCCATGATGAAATGGCCAGTAGAATGGTGCAAGGTCGACGAGCAAAAAAAGGGATAATCTAAAATAGCACCAAAGAAGGAAGCAAGGAAGGGTGCCATATCTGAATAAGAGAATTTGTCCACTAGTAGAGAAATAAGGAGCAAGGCAAAAAAGTACAATAATCAAAAGTGCTTCTAAGCCGTAGAAAGAAGGAGTTAAGACCTCCATCTTTAGAGCATGAGCATGCTACGTACTTCACTAGATTAATGGAGTATCGGTACATACATAAGAACATGAGGATATGGATCTAATGAATGAGTTCGACAAAGAATTGGGAAGATACGGAAGAAGACTAATGATCCCATAGTATAGGGGCATGGAGATTAGGAACTAAAGAAGGACAACCATTTCAAGAAATTAATAAAAGCGTCATAAGCTTGCAAGCTACAACATTCAAGGACAAATGTTTCTAAGGGGGGGAAGGATGTTACACCTCACACTTTTAGAGCATGAGCATGCCACGTACTTCACCGTATTAATGGAGTATCGGAGATGTCCCATGAAGTTTTGGGAGGTACAAGCCATGGGACGTACATAACAATGAAGCACAGGACGAATTACGATCTTGTAACTCGTAACCAGGAAGGACAACCTCGGAACCAAAGGACATGACCATTTTCAAGTATGATAAACGATAAATATCATGTATGGAGAGTTTCAAAAGATTTCGGGACCAAGCAAATCGAAGAAAATAAGTTTGTCAAAAATTTAAAAAAAAGTTGGCAGAATTTTGGGTCAATTTTGGAGGGGTATATCTCAAGGTATATTAGGAGTTTTAAGGTGTTTCAAAAGCCTAAAATTAAGTTCGTTGAGTCTAGTTTCTAATGCAATAAACCGCTCATCGAAACGACATCGGAGTAAGGAGCTATAGCCATTTTAAGATAACCCTCACTTCATGGCTTCTTCGGGTCCCACTTGGGAAAGTCTGTGGAACCGACTTATAAGGGGTATAAACCCCCCCCCCCCCATCAACCCTATTTTTTAGCATTTTACACTCCCACGAGTTCTAGAAATCTCTTAACAAATCCCCCAAATATTTATAGCCCATTAAATCAAGAATTTAACAAGATTACACCAAACTAGACCATGAAAGGTGATTGTTCTTGCTTCTACTTGACGTTGTGGTGAGTTTGGTCTTGAAGAAATTTGGTGTGGCTAAATTTCTTCAAGTATAAGGTATGTTCTTCATCCTATCTCTTATGTTGAGTTTATTTGAAGGCTTAGCAAGTCTTAAAAGTGAAAATAGTTATGGAGGAAAGGTCATAAAGTGTTATGTTGTAGTTGTTGTGTTTATGGACTCTTTTGAGCATGTTGTGGCCGTGTGGTTGGGATGATTTACGTGTATATGGATGGTATCTAATGTTGTTGGTGTGTTGATGAGATTATGCTCCTTGATTGGGAAGAAAGGAAGTGTATATTGTTATTGTATGTTGAAAAACATCGTGTGGGATGTTTTATGGAATATTTTGGTATTGATGATGACGTTGTTGATATTAGTATTGATATTGTTGTTGTTTTGTTGGTATTGTAATTTCAGGCTAGGGATATAAACAGGGGAGATGCTGCCCAAATTTCGGCAGATTTTAAAAGGAATTAATTTGATTTGAGAGCTTACGATAAGCATATGATGACAAGCCTAACAATAATACGAATTCTCTTGAATGTAGATTTACGAGTTTGGAAGGATAAGCATTAAATAGTTAAGGTTAAGGTGACCAAAAAGGTATGTTAAGGCTAGTCCCTTTCTTTCAAAAGGCATGATTCCTATGTTATGATTCCATATGTGTTTGCATAACCTTCTTGCTTCCAAAAGTTAGAAGTTCATGATTCTTAGAAGCTTCTTATGATACTAAAGATAAGATATGTTCTATGATGAACATGATGATGATGATTCTAATTCTATAAATTCCAAAGCTTATGGAGTTGATGCTATTATGAGATTATTGAGTTTATTTCATGATTTTATCGATTTATTCATTGTTGTTGATCTCACCTTATAATAATTGTTCCTTCAATGTGAGATATAGCGATGATAATTGTTCCATAATATAAATCGGAGGCTACCGACCTTACGTCACTCCGATAAAGTTGTAGCTTTTATTTGGGCTCTCATGCATGCTACTTATTTTATATATATATATATATATATATATATATATATATATATATATATATATATATATATATATATATATATATATATATATATATATATATATGGGGGGGGGATAGGTGAGGTGTTATATACGCGTAACCACCTAATCGGTTGGCATATTATGATATCGTCCGGATGCGGGATGCCGGACGGGATATATGGGATAAATGGATCGGGCTACATGTTCGCGCCGCAATACAATGTATGTATATATATATATATATATATATATATATATATACACGTTCCGCAGCAATATAATATAGTTATGGATCGGGCTACACATTCCGCAGCATTATTATGGTATATATGTATGAGAAAGATTCTATGAAAAAGCTAAGCATGCATGGTATCCGCCTTATGAGGCAATCAGATGTACTGGTTATCTCTTTATCTCCTGTTATGTTCCATATTTCTTATTATGATATTATTCATGCCTTACATACTCAGTACACTGTTCATACTGACGTCCTTTCTTGTGGACGCTGCGTTCATGCCCGCAGGTAGACAGATAGACGGATCTGACCCGTGGGTGCTTTATCAGCGGATTTTCAGGAGCACTACACTTACTTCGGAGCTGCAGTCTATTGGTATTGGTCTTCATGGTCACTTGTATCCTATGTAGAGGCTCGTAGATATGTGTGTGCAGCTAGATGTTTCATAACCCTACCGGTTCATATCATTGTATAACATTTTAATAGCTTTGTCGGCTGGTGATGATGGACATAATTGTTGAAGATTATATAGAGATGTGCCATCATATTGTGATATATGTCCTTACAAATTATGATATCCATGAGCTATCTTTATGGTCCACCGATAAATGACTATGAGATGTATGTTTAGAAAGGCTCGGTGTGTTAGCTCCGGGTGCCCATCATGGCCCTCTGGTTGGGTCGTGACCAAACACCTCAAAACTCCTGATATACCCGGAGATATACCCGGAGATATACCTCTCTGAAGTTGACCCAAAATTTCTATCCAAAATTTTGTCAAATTTTCGACAAACTTATTTTCTTCGATTTGCTTGATCCCGGAACCTTTAGACACTTGCTTAACACTTGTTAAAAGTATTCCTTAACCTTATAAGGGTTCCATGACCTCTCTGAGCTTACGTTAGTTTACTCACAACACAAACTACGCGAAATTTTTTGAGATGTAGCACAATTTGAATAAAGTAGCACGAAGGAAAGGAAAGAGAGTGAGATTTCCTAAATGTCCCATAGCCTTCCGAAGATAAGTACGGAGCTCATTGTACCGATCCACGAGACTCTACTAGACACGCTCTTGTATTAAAGACCGGGTAACCTAGGGCTCTGATACCAACTTGTCACGACCCATTTTGCCTAGGCCGCGCGGGCACTTACCTTCCCACCTCGGTAAGCGAACCCTCAACCCAACAATGAATAAATACATAAAAGGATGAAAATTAAGCAACGAAATAGAACAAATACGTAGGTCTCACTATATATATACAAGCAATAGAAAGTGTGGAATGACAATGAATACCCCAGGGTCTAGTCTGAATAATACAAGAGCATCTAAGGAAAATAATACAATCTGGAATACTAATACATCAAGTGTCTATGTCTCTGAATAGAATAAGACATAAAGATAGAAAGTCTTCAAGGCAGCGGACGGCCATGCTCACCCTGGAAACTCGAGAGAAAGCTGAAACATCGATCAGCCACGCGTCACAGAAGTGGATCCGACCTGATACTCTGCATTCATAAAAGAATGCAGCAAGTGCAGGTCAGTACAACAACAGTACTGGTAGGCATCATCGGTCGACTAAGCATAGCTAACACGATTTAGATAATAAAGCGGATAAGCAAATAAACCAGTAAGTATAAGCCAATACAATCAAATCCAAATGTGCCAAGTCTAACTATATCCGATCCAATCCAATGTCACAATACAACACCAAACATCTCAAATCAAGTCATGATGTAATGCAATGCAATAATGGTATGGATGCAATGCAATGCCATGCAAATGCGGTGTACACATGTGCTCCGGACGGAAATATCGACGTCCCAGTAACACAACCCAGTGTGACTCGTGAAATCTAACTGCCACCCGTCCCGAATCTTTGTACAACAGACAAACGGGACCTCAGATCTTTGCCCACGGGGGGTTCTCACCGGCACCATCCTAGGGGACCCGCGGAGTCCATGCACTAACAATGATTCCGGAACTAACATCAGATATCGTCCATGCAACAACGATTCTGAAATTGATCATCGGACATCGGCCTTCTCACGTCACTTAAGTAAAAGAGTTTATCAAATACCAATTTCACTTAATCAAAACATCGAACGTCGGGCATCTCACATCACTCAAGTAAAACTGAGTCCATACTCATCAAGTATTTATCAAATATCATCAATATCTCAACAGTGTATCATGAAAATGAGAGTGCATGCAGTGCATGAATGACATCAATAATCATGCTCAATATCACAACTACCAATAGTGGGTACGCCAACAATATATCTGAATCACAAATACCAACAGTGGGTATGCCAATAATATAATCGAATCACAAGTACCAACAGTTGGTATGCCAATAATATAACTGAATCATAAGTACCAACAAAGGGTACACCAACAACAGATCCAAGTACAAATACCAATGGCGGTATGTCAATTATATCAAAATCAAGATGATAAAACAGAATTCAATATCTACCAACTACCTATGGCATCAAGCCGGCACAATGGAGCAATCAAAGCACACGTAACGGGGTGGCTAGTCCCAATACACAACAGGGTCAAACCTAAGGCAATATCCATCCCGAATTCATATTCGAAGGTTCACATGCTATCTCCAACAATATAATCTGAATATGTGCTTCGCTATATGAAGTCTGACCAAAGGTAAGCCATAACCTACCTGGATGGCCGAACCACAACACCAACAACTCACTCATTTGCCTTGCCTTTCCGCTGAACCTCAGAACCAAAGTAGTCTCCAAGATTCTCCTCCAAATATTCCTAAGAATAGTTCCCTCAAGCTCAAATATAAAGCTGTGAAATAATGAGGGTCTAAGGCTTATTTAAATCACATTTAATGAGACACCTGGCCCGTCACCGCCACGGCGGTAACAATGCCTCTACAGCGGCGCCGCTACAGCGCCCTCAGGACCGCCATAGCGGTATGGCCAACAATTCATAGGGTCGCCCGCCGGCCAACACACCACAACAGCGGCGCTGCTGGGGCGGCACTGGTGCCGCCATTGCGGGCACCAGGTACCAGAATCCCTCTAAATTTTTTAAGTCTTCAATCGAAATCTCGAGCCATTCCCGAGGCCTTCTACTCACAAACCATACACACAGACCCACACAAAAATACGCTACGAACGCGCTCATTGCCTTAGAATTTCCAACGGAGGTCTCGTTGACCGAGTCAACCCTCGATGCCTTAATTCTAATTTTCCAACCCAAGTCCCGAAATGCATCCGAGTGAATTGGGAACCGAACCAAATACCCAGACAAGTTTAAAATGACCATCCAAACCTCTCGATATCGATGAAATTTCAAAAGAGGTTCGTTTACCCAAAAGTCAACTTTGGGTCAACCATTTTTCACTTTAAGCCTATATTTCACAAAAGTTGCCCGCTCCGGTCTAGACACCTCGGGAAGCATGACAACGGGCCCCTCGGGTCAAAATTGAGCTAATCAACACTCGGGAATGGGCCAAAAAAGCCGAAAAGACTACAACGACCAAACGGGTCGTCACAGAGAATTGGTTTGTTTTATTGTTTGGTGTAGTTCAGGCCAGGTGCAGTCATCATTTTCTTGGTTTGAATCTAGCTTTATGTTTTCCATAAGTCCACTTATGAACCTGTGTAGATAGGTGTTCATGGTTGATCCCTTTCCATGATACATATCAAAGACTATAATTAGAGGATTTAGTTTATGCTTTTTCTTGGTCTATCTTTGTCCTTTCTAAATCCTTGTAAGCCATTGGGTTTTAGTCTTGGTCTTGGTGAAATGTCCTAACTTGCACAGGTTTATTATAACATGATAGCCTCAACAATTTAAGGGTTAACAAAAAATGCAAAGGCTTTTTGCTTTCTAATTGGTTTCTGTTTTTTTTTTTTCTCAAAAAAGAATTTTAAAGACCAGTAAGTAATTATGTTTCAAACTAAGTCCATTTTGCTCTTTCTCCGGTTTGGGACACTGTTTAAAGAATAAAACACTCAGGCTTAAATTGTTTGGCCTATTTACTTTGTTTGGATCTTATGCCTGTTTGCACTTTTCTTGTTAAAGAGTTACACATTTTGACTAGAAAGTGATTTGTTGGGACTCTAAAGTTTGTTCTTAGGTTCTGGTTGTCCCTTGTGTTGAGAGTCTATGTTGGGCAAAGGTTTGTAACTTATATTTGGCCTATTGAATTTTTAATCTTGAGATATTTTAAATCATTTGAGAACTATTAAACCTCTTTCGTGGACAAATGCATCTCTTTTGTGTTGGTTTCGGGAGCTGGCGGTGGAGCCGCCCACGACCCTGCCAGCTTCTGCCGCCCCCCGTGCTCCCCGGTAGTGACGGTGTAGAGCTCGCCGACCGGAGCACATCGGGCATAAGCTGGGCATGAGCCCTAGTAACTCTCCGAATCTGGCTGGTCTCTCCAGCTACTGACTTGCCCTTCTGGGCAGCTGTCGCTTTCTTTGGAGGCATCGCTGTAAACATAACAATTCGTTGAGGAATCATCTCGATAATATTTCTATCGCACGATCTAGAGTAAGAAGGAAAGATGACATCCTAAATGTCCCGTAGCTTCCGTTTATAGATGTGGTGCACAACACACCGATAAACAAGACTCTACTAGACACGGTCTGTAGACACTCCGAGGACGAACCGCTCTGATACCACTTTTGTCACGACCCAACCCCGTAGGCCGTGACTAGTGCCCGAGCTAGACACTCGTACACACCTGTTACTATAGTCAGTCCACAACTAGCATACTAAGAACTCATACATAAACGAAGGCAAAGCTATCATAACATGCAGTATTCCAAAACATATATACATATGCAAGCCGATAAGGCTGCCACGGCGGATGGGACCGCCCCAAAGCATAAATCGTACGAACACAACTGAACAGTAACTATTCACAACCCATATATATATGCCTACAGACCTCTAAGAGTAACAACACTATCATATGACGGGACAATGCCCCGCCGTACCCCTGAATAGACGTACACATATACAACGAAAAAGTTACGTACCAAAACGTAGGCTCCGGAACAAGGGAGCACTCCAAGATGCCCGGATGGAAATCCTAGCCGGCGGATCAGCAAAACGAGTATCCGTACCGCGGGCATGAAGATGCCCCCCCCCCCCGCCGAAGAAAGGGGGTCGGTATCGAATATGTACCGAGCATGTAAAGCATGGAATACGTGAAAGAATGCATCAAGTAAGGAGTATAGAAAATTAGTACAAGAACCGTAAAAACCACAAGGCTTGCCTTTGAAACATAAATCACGCATGTCAATATCATGTCCAAGTCATTATGGAACTTAGAAACATAATTAGATAATCATCTTGTACATATGCATATATACATAACGTGTCCGGCCCTCAGTGAGGGACTCGGTAAATAAAATCATCATATACATGTACATATAACGTGTCCCGGCCCTCTAGTGAGGGACTCGGTGAATGGAATAATCATATGCCATCTTGGCCGCCATCCCCGTATCATCACATCATCATATACATATATATATAACGTGTCCCGGCCCTCTAGTAAGGGACTCGGTGAATAATGCAGTGGAGTTATGCACGAGCACGTGTCCTGGCTCGGGACTCAGTGAAAGAAGTAATAACTGCTCACACGAGCAGAGTAGTGAGAAACCATATGCACATAAATCATCTTTTGAGACTCGATAGATAAGTAGACAAATCAACGCTCGAGTATCAAAGGATAATCATGTCAAATCCGTTCTAAATGCCATTAGGACTACGTTAAAGAGAGTCTTAGAGATCGTAGACATGTATCAAACCAATCCGAGCCCGCCCATGAAAGTTACGGGCATTACTCGTTATGGAATCTTCTACGAACGTATCGAAGCGATCCGAGCCCGTCTATGAAAGTTAGGGACCTTATTTGACATAGAATCCTTTAGGAACAAAAACTCTTTATGCAACATTTACTATCCAATCATACAAAAGACACAAGGACCATAGCTCGACTATATTAGGAATGCTAACATCAAGAAGTGAATAAGAATCGTAGACATGCTCGGATCCTATGAATATAGTTACCCCAAGGCTCGTATCATATCTTACTTACATCTAAGACATGCCAAAAGAAAGAAAGGGTAAGCTTTTACATACTGTTCCACCTCTTATTAGCTACGCTTATTCGTCCAAGCTCGCGAGTCTATATTTAAGAGGATTTACACAATCATTAGACTCATTATTACACGCTTGTCGTAGTCCTTCAAATAAATTCATTTATAGTCCGAAATTTCTGGAAGATCTCCCCGCTTATATGCCTAGCCCAAAATTCCAATTCAATAACCAACAACATCAACAACAATACCAATATTAATAACATCATTTCCAACACAACATATGCCATAAAATGTTCTGCCACACTTGGTTTCCCATTTTCTCAACCAACCAACTTGCGATACGACTAATTAATAACTTTATTTCCATAAGGAAGCCGAAATTAATATCACCAACATCTTCAATATCCTACAAAATAAATACATATATTTTTATCCAAATTTTTCTTCAAGCCTAAATTCATAATCCGACAACACCAACAAACGAATTTATCACACTATTCCCTCCGTTCTAATCCGTTAAAACTCTGAATAAACTTGTTAACAATGAAAAGGAACCTTAATCTTACCTCAAGTGTGTAGCCACCACATCCGCCCTCTTCTTCTTAGTTGATTTTTAGCTCAAATTGAAGGCAACGCGACGTACGACACTTTTCTCTTCATGGGCTTCGGAATTCGGGGCTCAGATTTTGGTCAAAATTGATTTTTCTCTCTAGGCTCTCCTCTCTCTTTTTCTCCAGAATTTTCTGGGTGTTTTGGTATGAAAAATGAGGAGAAAAGGCTGATATTTTACTTAAAAAGGTGTGGGTAATGGGCCTGACCCGGTTGGGCTCGGATTGGGCCTGGCCCACTGACCTTTCTGCCTTAAAACATCCATATATCCTTATCCCGATGGCGCCTGTGAATCCACGACCTATGGTTGGAAATCTATTTCAATTATCTACAACTTTCATTCTGGGATTTTTCCCAAATTCCAAACTCATAATACCGTTTTGGCCCCTCGAATTCAGATCACCCGAAAACGTTTTCTTAACTCGTCCTTTTGGAGGGCTTACACTCATTTTTGGCTTATGGGTCCTCTTAGGACTTGCTCAAATTCACATGTACTACCCATATATCTCTTCATATGACCTTTATAAAATCTCAACATGTGGGCCCCACCTTAACTTATGGTTACGAGGGCTATCATCGATGTAACTTGTTAATCGATTTACTCCATACGATCTCCAATGTCATATGTACACTCTTATACGCAGATAATATAATCTTCACCCCTAATTCTTGTATAACTCTGCTCTCCCTTGAGCTCATACTAAGCCATCGACTGTCTTGGTAACACAAACTTTCCGAGATGTAACATCTTTCCCCCCTTTAAAAACATTCGTCCTCGAATGTTGCAGTTTACAACCCACGATGCCATCTTTGCATTTATCCCTTCGGTGCCACCTTGAGCTATCTTTCTGTACGCGTTGATCTTAGATATCCAATGTACTGGTTTTTTTTTTTTTTGCGCTACCTTTTACTCAGGCTCTCTAATCCTTATACCCTTGCCGCCATTTCTTTTACCCTTACCTTCCAAATGTTTAAACTAGTCTCGTACTCTGCCCATGATCCCGTTCCCGGGTACATTCCTTTATCGGATCATCCTTCCTTTAATACTATCGTAATTGATGCATTATTGCATCATTTTTTTCTACAACCTGGTCATTTAGTTGTTCAGCTCTCTTTGTTTGTAGTCTCCCTTTACTGGGTGATCATACCATAGTAAGCATCGTAGTTAATCCCATAGTTTATAGTTGCAATAATTCATGTGCGAAATCTTAACATACTCATCTTGCAGTAGCGTAATTTAGTAGTATAGCCAATGTAGCAATCCAAACAAAGGATGTATTTTACTTGTTCTGTCTTAGTATAGGGTATTCGTAGGAGACGCATCTTTCTTTCTCATAATACAACTACTTCTTAAGCTTGTGTACCTCGCATGTTTCCTTTTCTTTCCATACCCATACTAGCTCTATTTCATAACTACTCCGTTCTTCCTCACACAAGGGACCCTATTCCTAACTCAGTATCGCTTTGTCCTTCACAATATATTACTTCTATACGATCCGCTCTTCGTTTCCAACACTTATCCTACTCGTTCCCTCTCATCCTTAGTATCTTTGATCCTTTTCCTAACAATCATTCTTTTTAGCCATTCATCCTTCCGTAGTCTTAATCTTTTACATCCAGCCGAAATATCAGTCGTGATCTCGGTTCTCAAATTAGCCCAGGAAATACCTTAGTGTGGCTCCACTAATCCTTATTCATAGGTAACATAACTACTCTTGTACGACTTGTATAAGGTATATTCAATCTTAGTCACGGTCTTTCCTTCTCCTGGTTCATTCTACTTCACATATCCCCTCCGTATTAACGTTCACTTATAGCCTATCTTGTCATACTCCTTTCCCTTCCTTTATTCACTCCTTTGATTTTCTCACTCCTACTATAGGAGGTTTTCTATCTTTCTCCCTTGCCACTTATAGGTCGCAGTGTCACTAGCGAACAACTCTATTGCCCACATCTTAGCCTCTAATCCAGCATAGCAGTGTTATCTTTCACAATGTCTCTGTAGGTTACTCGTTACCATTCTCCTATCGTATTCTCTCCCTTTTCCTTTCTTAAGCACCCACTTTCCAATGTCATATCATTCAATATCTTTACAATTAATTCTCAGCACTATCTCAATTACCATCCTAACTTCTACCCCTTTATTGCAAGCTTTTAGATCTTGCTAACTTGTCTCGGAAGGAATCTTTACGTAGCCCAAGTATTCGTATCAAATATATTGTAGTGTCGATTGTCTCCATTTTACACTTGCATCTCTCGCACCCGCTTCCCCCCTTAAGGGTGTACTTATACTATTACCCGATTATACTTTGCCCTATGTCCGTATTTCCAATCTCAATTAGGCGGCACTTTTATTCCAACATTTTGATCCCCTTGCCTTCCATCCACTCACTTTCGTTCCTTTCCAAATGTCATTGTATTAGTACTCTCCAAGCTTAACCTGTAGTGAAAACAGCATCAGCTTGCCTTGTAACATTTGTACCATTTATTATTTTCTTTTCGCTTGAACTTCGTTACCCTGTCCGATTAATGCCTTCCATATACCGCCACGTTGGTTGCCGGAATACACATATCCGCTGATATAGCCATGTACGGGATATCATGTGCATACCTATATATATAATTACTACTATCTTGCTTAAAAAAATATTCCCAAACGCCATTCAAACTCACCCTAATTCTAGAGCTGTGATGCACCTTCTTTCTCTTCACCGGTCTAGTCCGCCTCGGCCTACGCGACCTCTTAAGGTTTTCGCCCACTCTGTATACTCTAATTTCCCTTAGGTTACTCTAGCTCCCCATTTGGCTCTCCTGTGTCTGACTTTATAGGACTTTTATTACACTTCCCAGGGGGTCACCTATCCTAAAATTTCTCTCACTCCAGCACGCTTAACCTTGGAACTCTAATGAAATGCGATGCTTTAATGCTAGTACGATAGCGTCCACCTCACCGCATGACCTTCATCACCTAATCTGGAGTAAGTTGAAGTCTTAACAGATTTCAAAACGTTCTCATAACACATCTCCCTCCGAATTAGGAAGGGTCTCTTACTCTTCTGGCTCCACAATTACTATTTTAGCCCTTTTTCAATCCTCAATATTAACTTTTCACCTAAGGATATGACTACTTCCCGTCCTAGACTTCCAGATTCCCAATGGTGGTGAACACACCTTGATCGCCGCTACTTATAAATACTTGATTACCGGCCTTTGGATTTCTACTTGCCGCTATTAAGTAACAATCATGCAGCCAATACACATACATAAAAAAAATTCCAATAAGGACTCATATACCTGTAGCCACATTTGGTAACGCCTCCTGGTCCTGTCTACTAGCCAAAGCATATGTGCGGTTCGAAGGACCGCTAAAACTGGAGGCTCCACCACGGCCTGCTGGTGTCGGTATACCCTGCCCCATAGGGCGCATAGCTACAGAAGAGGATGAACAAGCACCTGACCCAAGAGGTGCCGAGTGCCGCACCACCTGGACCACCCCCATACGGACACTCTCTCATGATATGGCCTTGACGGCCGCAAGCAAAATAAGCTCGTAGCGAGACGGCATTCCCCGGATGGCGGCCGCCGCACCGAGGGCACCGAGGCATAGATGGCCTCGTCCGGTTCAAACCTGCTCGACCGCGGGCAGCCTCGGAGCTTTGACCAGCTCCTGAATGCCCTGTGCTATCAAATCTCCTACCAGTAAACTGTGAGGGTGCACTCCACGCTAGCTGAGAAGGATACCTAGTATACTGCTGAGGCTGCTCGCCTCAAAACTCCCCAGAATAACCAGCCGATCTAGCCCTGCGGGTGGCCCACGCCCCGATCTCTGTCGGGCTAACGCCCTCTGTGTCGATCTTCCATCCCCTGTGCATATGCCTGTACCCGAGCAATATCCATCCCTGGCTGGGAAGCCATTATCATACAGCTATCAATCAAGTAACGATCCAGCCCCATCACATATCGATGCATCCTATCGGTCATATCAGCTACAATAGTGGGTGCATGTCTAGCCAACGAGTCAAACTCTAGACTATACTCTCGAACACTCCTGCCATTCTGCCTTAGATGTAGGAATCTATCAACCCTAGCTCGCCGCATCTCTGGGGGCAGAAAGTGGCCAAAAAAGGCCTCCACAAACTCATCCCATACTGCTGGAGGAGCATCCTCGCCCCTAGACAACTCCCACGACTCATACCAATTGGCAGCTACATCCCGCAATCGATACAACGCTAACTCCACAGATTCAGTCTCAGAAGCCTTAATCAGCCGCAACGTACGCTGCATCTGCCGAATGAATTCCTGCGGGTCCTACTCGGGCTTCGACCCAAAAAACTCTGGAGGATTACAACTTAGAAAGTCACGGGCTCTCAGACTATCCTGTCTGTCCGCATAGTCACCTCCTAATCCGTGCCTGCGAGCCTGCCCCGCCACTAATCTGGTCAGCAACTGGACCGCATCTCTCATAGCCCTATCCTCCGCCCCCCTGGGCCGAGGGCCGGACCTTCGCATGCGGAACCTCGGAAGGTCGGCGGTGGAGCCGCCCGACCCTGGCAACCGGCTACCGCCCGTGCTCCTCTGGTAGTGACGGTGTAGCAGAGCTCGCTGACTGGAGCACAACCTCAGGCATAAGCTGGGCATGAGCCCTAGTAACTCTCCGAATCTGGCTGGTTTCTCCAGCCCCTACCGACTTGCCCTTTCCGGGGCGTCGCTTCTTTGGAGGCATGCCGTAAACATAACAATTCGTTAGGGAGGAATCATCCCGATGGGTAGCGCTCTATCGCACGATCTAGAGTAAGAAGGAAAGATGACATCCTAAATGTCTGTAGCTTCCTCGTTTATAGATGTGGTGCACAACACACCGATAAACAAGACTCTACTAGACACGGTCTGTAGACACTCCGAGGATGAACCGCTCTGATACCACTTTTGTCACGACCCAACCCCGTAGGCCGTGACTAGTGCCCGAGCTAGACACTCGTACACACCTGTTACTATAGTCAGTCCACAACTAGCATACTAAGAACTCATACATAAACGAAGGCAAAGCTATCATAACATGCAGTATTCCAAAACATATATGCATATGAAAGCCGATAAGGCTGCCACGGCGGATGGGACAGCCCCAAAGCATAAATCGTACGAACACAACTGAACAGTAACTATTCACAACCCACATATATGTCTACAGACCTCTAAGAGTAACAACAGTATCATATGACGGGACAGGGCCCCGCCGTACCCCTGAATAGACGTACACATATACAACGAAAAAGTCTGTACCAAAACGTAGGCTCCGGAACAAGGGAGCACTCTAAGACAATTGGATGGAAATCTAGGTCTGGCGGATCGAAGAAACGAGTATCCGTACTGCCGGGCATGAAACGCGGCCCAGAAGAAAGGGGTCGGTACGGAATATGTACCGAGCATGTAAAGCATGGAATAATACAACAGAATGTAATCGTATCGAAGTACGGAGTATAGAAAATTAGTACAGTAACCAGAAAAGCACAAGGCTTGCCTTTGAAACATAAATCATGCATGTCAATATCATGTCCAAATCATTGTGAAACTTAGAAACATAATTAGATAATCATCTTGTACATATGGATATACATAACGTGTCCCGACCCTCTAGTGAGCGACTCGGTAAATAAAATCATCATATACATGTACATATAACGTGTCCCAGCCCTCTAGTGAGGGACTCGGCGAATGGAATCATCATATGCCATCCTGGCCGCCATCCCTGTATCATCACATCATCATATACATATATATATAACGTGTCCCGGCCCTCTAGTGAGGGACTCGATGAATAATGCAGTGGAGTTATGCACGAGTACGTGTCCTGGCCCGGGACTCAGTGAAAGAAGTAATAACAGCTCGCACGAGCAGAGTAGTGAGAAACCATATGCACATAAATCATCTTTTAGGACTCGATAGATAAGTAGACAAATCAACGCTCTAGTATCAAAGGATAATCATGTCAAATCCGTTCTAAATGCCATTAGGACTACGTTAAAAAGAGTCTTAGAGATCGTAGACATGTACCAAACCAATCTGAGCCCGCCCATGAAAGTTACGGGCATTACTCTTTATGGAATCTTCTACGAACGTATCGAAGCCATCTGAGCCCGTCTATGAAAGTTAGAGACCTTATTCGACATAGAATCCTTTAGGAACAAAAACTCTTTATGCAACATTTACTATCCAATCATACAAAAGACACAAGGACCATAGCTCGACTATATTAGGAATGCTAACATCAAGAAGTGAATAAGAATCGTAGACATGCTCGGATCCTATGAATATAGTTACCCCAAGGCTCGTATCATATCTTGCTTACATCTAAGACATGCCAAAAGAAAGAAAGGGTAAGCTTTACATACCTGTTCCACCTCTTATTAGCTACGCTTATTCGTCCAAGCTCGCGAGTCTACATTTAAGAGGATTTACACAATCATTAGACTCATTATTACACGCTTGTCTTAGTCCTTCAAATAAATTCATTTATAGCCTCCCGAAATTTCGGCAGCATCTCCCATGCTTATATGCCTAGCCCGAAATTCTAATTCAATAACCAACAACATCAACAACAATACCAATAGTAATAACATCATTTCCAACACAACATATGCCATAAAATATCATGTTTTGTTTTCCCATTTTCTCAACCAACCAACTTGCGATACGACTAATTAATAACTTTATTTCCGTAAGGAAGCCGAAATTAATATCACCAACATCGATAACAACTCTTCAATATCCTACAAAATAAATACATATATTTTTATCCAAATTTCTCTTCAAGCCTAAATTCACAATCGGACAACACCAACAAACGAATTTATCACACTATTCCCTCCGTTCTAATCCGTTAAAACTCTGAATAAACTTGTTAACAATGAAAAGGAACCTTAATATTACCTCAAGTGTGCAGCCACCACGTCCACCCTCTTCTTCTTAGTTGATTTTTAGCTCAAATTGAAGGCAACGCGACGTACGACACTTTTCTCTTCATGGGCTTCGAAATTCGGAGCTCAGATTTTGGTCAAAATTGGTTTTTCTCTCTAGGCTCTCCTCTCTCTTTTTCTCCAGAATTTTTTGGGTGTTTTGGTATGAAAAATGAGGAGAAAAGGCTGATATTTTACTTAAAAAGGTGTGGGTAATGGGCCTGACCCGGTTGGGCTCGGGTTGGTCCTGGCCCACTGACCTTTCTGCCTTAAAACGTCCATATATCCTTATCCCGATGCTGCCTGTGAACCCATGACCTATGGTTGGAATGCTATTTCAATTATCTACAACTTTCATTCTGGGATTTGTCCCAAATTCCAAACTCATAATACCGTTTTGGCCCCTCAAAGTCAGATCACCCGAAAACGTTTTCTTAACTCGTCCTTTTGGAGGGCTTACACTCATTTTTGGCTTATGGGTCCTTCTTAGGAATTGCTCAACTTCACATGTACTACCCATATATCTCTTTATATGACCTTTATAAAATCTCAACATGTGGGCCCCACCTTAACTTATGGTTACGAGGGCTATCATCAGGTAACTTGTTAACTGATTTACTCCATACAATCTCCAATGTCATATGTACACTCTTATATGCAGATAACATAATCTTCATCCCTAATTCTTGTATGACTCTGCTCTCCCTTGAGCTCGTACTAAGCCATCGACAGTCTTGGTAACGCAAACTTTCCGGGGTGTAACATTGTCCTTCATGAAATATTGGTACTAAAATTGTGTTTTGCTAAGTTCACTACAAGGATAACTAAATGACTATCTGGGCAGTCCACTTGAGTACATTAAGTCTACTAAGTGAATACAATAGTCTTAGTACTTTCTTATGTTGACAAGTAAAATTGATTTTAAAACTGGGCTTCTTTAGGGAGATGAACTTGTTCTGGGAATTGTTGTTTACTTGATCACTTGTGTGTGACACTTCATGGCCATTAATTGTTTCTCTTTGGAGGGTAATCATTCACTATTTAAATTCATTTGTCTGTTTTGTGGTACATGTTTGGAGAATGTCTCCTTGAATTGGTTGAGTGTTGATGTTGTTAGATATGTTAGTTTTGTATTCATAACTATATCTTCTCTCTTGCTTTTGTCATGACTGTGTAATGGAAATACTTAAACATGTCCTTAATCCTTTTTGAACTTAATAGGATATTAATGATGGATAATATAGCTAAGTCTGTTAAAACACATACCTAGACATATGGATTAGGAGGCTGTTTTATTGATGCCATTCATATACACTTCATCTCCTATAGTACTGTGAGCCTACACATAAGTGGAGAGGCAAGAACAACACTTGGGATGAAGCTCGAACCTTCCCTGGTGTCTACCATGCTCGGGGTTACTAAAAACCCCTTGGATCTTATGTGGCATCAGGTACAAGAAGGCAAGAGCTTTCCCTTTGAGTTGTTTTAATCTCTCCATGGCTGTGTAAAGTCATGGTATGTTGCCTAGTGATGGTGTAGATCATTAGTTTAGTATTTTCCATTTATTTTTGTTTAAGAGAGTCACCTCATGAACTTAGTTGTTTGCTCTTTGGTTCTGGGCTTTGATTCTATTACTGATTGGCTCACATGAGTTAAAAAGAGTCTTTAATAATTTATTTTCCCTCATCTCTTCTTGATGCATTAATTTTCTTCCATGTATACTGGGTAATATGCCAAAATATACAGAGCATATTCATCCTCACAACTGTATAGGATTGAATATATTCATGTATGTTTAAAGTATATTACTTATATAAAATTTTAATATTGGTTGTTGCAAGTTTATTTGGTTTTGGGCCTCTTCTCTCCCTATTTGATGTTAGGCCTCCTCTTATGTGTTAAGTGAAATCTGTACTTGGCCCAATGAATTCTGATTTTCTTTGAAATAGCCCATCTATGCCTCGAAGTTTCCTTAATTCATCTGAGTTTGGGCTTGGAGTAGTTTTCTTTTCTCAAAATTATTTCTACTTCCCTAGTTATATGTACCTGCTTGTTGTGTGCTTTTAATGTATTTGAACACAAATTGTCTATACTCTAATTCTAAAATACTTAGACATTTACTAATCTTTATCCTTTTTGTGTGCTATGTGATTCAGCCTAGGCCATTTGGGCTGCCCTTGCATTAAACCTGTTAGGCCAGAGGGCCAACCACTCTTTTCTTGATCGAGTTCGAAGGAGGAGAAAGGGAAGCTAAATTATTTGAAGGCCCAACTATGGGTGAAAATAGTCTATCGGTGGGCTTGGTAGGCCCACCAGCCTGAATTTCTTCCTTTATTTTAATATTTGTTCATGAATGTGCACTTGTAAAAACTCTTGCAAAGTATTGGAACCCTATGCATGTATAGAACCTAGGAAATCAACGTTTAGTGCTCTAGGAAAGTCGTCAAACTTTTTTCTTAAACTGGGATGACAATCAAATTTTCACGTGGTAAACCAACTTAGATTAATTGCTTCAAATTGTTTTAAATGACACTATTTGTGGCAAGGAGTGTAAAAATGGGATTTTTCTATTAAGTTCATTGAAAAGGAGTAATGACCAAATGTTTTTTTTTTCTTCAAAACAAAAAAGTAGTGAAGCTTTTAGTGCATCATTTACAACTCTAAAAGGAAGTTGTTTTGACGTTTTTTCTGGAATTAAAACCATGTTGAAATAAGTTCTTGGCAAACTCAAAGTACTGTTTTTGGTTTGGACGTTTTTTTGAAAAGAATTGGTGCGTTTTTTACTAGAAATGGGTTGTAAGTTTTAACAACAAAAAAAATCTAATAAGAAGAATAAAGGATGATTTGGGCCTGGAAGCCTAAAAACAAATGGATTAAAAACAAAGGGAAATTCATTTGGACCGAATAGAGGTACGATGGACTTTGGACTTTAGAAACGGTTAGACTTTATGGGCTTCAAAAGAATATATTTTTGACCTAAAGAGATTTTCTTTTTGCATATATATATAGGAGAATACTCCATATTTTCTAAAAATAAAAAAATAAAAAATAAAAATCGTAAGAACTAAACTCATCTTATTAGGACTAGAATAGTAGCGACTCTACTCGGGAGAGATCCTGGGTGTGTCCTAGTCCGGCAATAAAGTGAGTTGAACACTTACGTGGATTTTCAAAACCCCAAAACCCCTTTTTTAAAAGGGGAATTTTTGCCAAATTCTTTCTTGAAATTATGATATGGATATGAATGACATTTTATGAAAAAAATTGGCCAAATTCTTTCTTGAAATTATGATATGGATATGAATCACATTTTATGGAAAAACAAAACACTTTTGAACAAATAAGTACATTAATCACACATTGAAGCTCGTAGGTCAACCGTATTCTTTGGATCTTTAATTCTAGGGTGCGTAAAACCTTCCCTAGGGGGTCACCAGAACCCTTACCTCGAACTTTGATCCAAAAGATTTTTACTCATTTTTTGGAAAAATCTTTAAACTCGATTTTCCTTCAATCTCGATTTTCTTTCAATAAATTAGGTGGCGACTCTAAAAACACTAAAAATCCAATTAGAGCACCAACAACCACGTAGTAACTTTTATGCCTTACCCGCGTAAAAGTGAACCGTAACAGTCGCGACCCAAATTCCAAACACCGTGATGACACCTATCCCCACCGAGTAGGCAAACCAATAACAACCGATTAAGACAACTCGTTAAATTAATTAATTAAGCAGAAAGTGACATGATAAAACTATAATAAATAAAGTCAAGTCTTTCACTTATGATAAAGTGTGGAAATAACAAAATATCACCCAAGACTAATGTCATATGTACAAGAGTCACTAAGAGTACTAATACAAGTCTAAAATGATCATTACACTATCAGGAAAAGTAAAGAAAGACAGAAATTCATAAGGAATAAAGGGAGAGAGCGCACTATGGATCAACTAGGCAACTCACCACAAATCTCTGGAATCAAAGGTCTCAGACTTAGATAGCTCCAGGAGATCTACTCGTGCTCCGATATAAATCTGCACCACAAATAGTACAGCAAGTGTAGTATGAGTATGAGAAGCACGTGTACTTAGTAAATCTCATAGACCGACAACGTTGAAGTAGTGATGAGGTTTATTAAGAAAGGTCTTGTTTTAGCTTTAGCAAGTTTACCTTAACTCAGAAACCGTTCAATTAACAGAATAGAGGATAAGTCAAGTACCAAGTAGAACCAGATAAGGAGAATGCAATGCAGTTCAATATGTAATGCAACCGTTCTACACACGTACCTCCACGAGAGTGTCCGCGACTCGTGATCTATGGAGGACTCACGTGGTCCATATACTGTCCGGAACCATTTCTCTTCGGGCATAAATAATCTGTCGGAACTATTCCCTCGCATTACACAATCCACTAAGACCTTTTTCCCCTCGGCAACCAGCCTTTCTCGGCAAGAATAAAATCAGTCTAACCTGAATCTGATCCATAAAAATCAAATCGAACCATAACCTCATGAACCATCACCATGAATGAATATGGATGATCACATAAAGTATGAATATCAAATGCAAATCAACTGTATCTATATACCATTCAGAATTACATAAAACAGCTCAATTATCACTAGTATATGTGATTTAATAGAATGATATATACACATAAAGAGTTAACAAGACAATTATCTATCAAATAATACCCACATGCTTTCCCATTCTTAGT
The DNA here is from genome assembly GCF_029784015.1 of Lycium ferocissimum. Taxonomy (NCBI): domain Eukaryota; kingdom Viridiplantae; phylum Streptophyta; class Magnoliopsida; order Solanales; family Solanaceae; genus Lycium; species Lycium ferocissimum. The sequence goes on from NW_026727316.1 coordinate 29,807, forward strand.
TTACAACCATCACTAGCGTATCTTGACACATTACCCATAACATGGCACCAGTACCTGTATCAGTTCATGTCACAACACGGATACAAGACTCCCTCTTTTGATCTTAACCCATATTATTAGTTAGTTATCAAAAACATCCCCCAACGTAGTTTAGAAAGTCCTAACTTTGTTACACCTCGTATCTTCGAAGAGCACTTATCAAATTTGAAACAAAAGTACGTTGAGTTAGGGTTAAGTAAAACCACTTTGGAATATAAAGAGCAAACATTATTAAGTATATTTAATGAGTGAAGGATGTATATAAGGTATACCGGAAGGTTTTATAAGGAAATGAGTGGAAGAAATGAAGTAGTACGACTTTGGAGAATGGATGGATAATGTTTTGTGTGAAAATTCTGGTCCAACTTGGGGGACGAATATCTCTTAGCATATGAAGTGTTTTGAAGTGAAAAAAAAGCTTAAAATGAAGTTCGTCGAGTCTAATTTTTAACGCAACAAACAACTCATCGATAGGACATCGGGGTAGAGAATTATGGACGTTACAAGTTGGTATTTAAACGCGTCTTTATGAAATCTTGCTACAAGAAAAATGCTACGATTGAACCGACCGAATTTGACCCCCTATATAAAGGGTAATAATCCCTTTTTCCATCAGATTTTGCTAGAAAATTCCAGAAAATGAAGAGAGAGAGTGAGGGAAAACAAAAAGCGAGCAATTTTCAAGAAGTGAGTAGTAGTTTAGGTCCGTGTAACTTTATGGTTGTGATTCTAGTATTGTTTTGCTGTGGATTTTAGCATGGATATTGAGGATATTGCTGTCTTGACAAGAAAAAAGGTATGAATCTTTCTCTTTTGGTATTATTTAAGGTTTATTTACGGAGATAAAGTCGTTAAATAATTGTATAGCGAGTTGGTTGGTTCTGAAAATTGGAAAACATCGTGTGGGATGTTCTATGATACATATTGGTGTTGGAAATGATGTTATTGATGTTATTATTTTTGTTGTTGTTGTTGGTTGTTGGATTGTGACTTCGGGCTAGGCATATAAACAGGGAAGGTGTTGCCCGAATTTCGGCAGATTCTAAACGGAATTAAATTGAAGGCTTAAGATGAGCGTATGACACTGAGCTTAATAATAGTATGAATGGTTTATAAGTAGATTTACGAGCTTGGAAGGATAAACATTAAACGACTAAGGCAACTGAAAGGTATGTTAAGGCTCGTCCCTTTCTTTCAAAGGCATGATTCCTATGTTATGATTTCATAAATGTTTCCATATCTTCCTTGTTATCAAAAGTTAAAAGTCTATGATTCCAAGGCATGATTCGCTTCATGATAAACCGTAAATGTTTTCCAAAATGTCTGTATCTTTCCAAAACAAAGGTTTATGATTTTGTAATTAAGCTTTTATGACTACAACGACGGACATGTTTTTATCATGATGACAATGATGCCAAAGATGAGGATATTTTCTATGATGACTATGATGAGAACGATTTCATGTTTAAAGGTTCCAAGTTATGATTTCAATGACGATATGAGATTATTGAGCTATCTTTTGACTTCCTTAATTTTATTCATTGTTGTTAGTCTCACCTTATAATAATTGATCCTTCAAGGTGAGATAAAGCGATGATGACTATTCCATAATGTAATCGGAGGTTACCGACCTTACGTCACTCCGATAGAGACATAACTTTCCTTGGGCTCTCATGCATGCTACTTATATGATATATATATATATATATATACATATACATATATATATATATATATATATATATGTATATATATATATATATGTATATATATATGGGAAAAGGGCGAGAGCGTTATATACGCGTAACCACCTGATCAGTTGGTATAATATGATCTCATCCCGGACGCGGGATGCCCGGACGCGGGACATATGTGGTTAAATGGATCGGAGCCGACGCCTCGGCAATATGATATGTTCTATTTTCTATATATATGAACAAATAATTTTTTTCAAAGAAAGCTAAGCATGCATGGCATCCGCCCTAAGAGGCACTCACATGTACAGGTTACTCTTTTATCTCACGATATGCTCTATATTTCCATTATGTTATTATTCATACTTTACATCCCTTACTATGTTACTATTCATGCCTTACATACTCGGTACATTACTCGTATTGACGTCCCTTCCTGTGGACGCTGCGTTCATGCCCGCAGGATCAGGTAGCCAGTCGGGCGATCCATCGCAGTAAGACCTCCCCTCAGCAGCAGTCAGTACGCTCCATTGATCCGGAGAGCTACAGCCCTTTTGGTATGCTATTCTGTTATATACATATATAGGTACGACAGGGCCTTGTCCTGTCATTTCTACAGTTTGTACTCCATAGAGGTCTGTAGACAGTGATATGTAGTCGTGATGTTATGCAGCCTCGTCGGCGTTTATTTTGTTGTACAGTATATATGTAGCGGCCAAATCGGCTTGCGCCGTTACTCTCAGTGCTTATGTTTATATGTATGCGTTGGCCGTGAGTTCCCGGTACGAAGTCTTTTATGTTGATTGTTCGGGAGACAGTATAGCACAGTTACAAATTGTATATGGGCCCAGGACAGTCAGTGAGAAGTAAATGCAAGCACAGGAGTACTTGGCCAGTAGTGGTCGGGCACTTGTTACGGCCCATCGGTTTGGGTCGTGACAAACTTACCTCGAAACCGAGCACTGAATCACAATAAAGCATTTCCTTTTCAGAGCGCCTCCGAAAGCTCCCAATCTATCAAATACGCAATCTTTATGAGTATTCGAGTTTGTAGACACCCATATCGCTATGTAAATTATCCGGTCAAAGAGTCAAGCCAAAAGTTGACTCGGAGCCCCCGAGGTCAAAACCAAATTTTATTATAAAATCACTTTACCCTTTATCTAAGGGTTCGAAATCTGGAAAGTTAGCCAATTCAATTCACAAATGGACTCTCAAATTATCAATTTACCATTTCCAACTTTCTAGGGCAAAATCCCCATTTTTTCAACCCAAAATATGATTTAAGAAGACCAAAAACTAAGAGAATCCATGGAATAACTATAAAAGGGAGGTATGTTTCTTACCCCTGTGATGAAATCTCGAAAATCACTTCAAATCACTCAAACCCGAGGTCTCTAGCTCTCAAAATCGAGTTGGGAAATGTCTAATCGAATCGGGGAAAAATAATATAATTCTGTCAGGTCCCTTGCAGGTGCGGCAAACCCACAGCAAATGCAAAATCCCGAGCCCATGCCCCCTTCTGTAGATGCAGCACACATGTTGGCAGGTCCGACGTCGCATTTGCAAAATCTCATTCGCAGGTGCAACCCCTGCCCGACTCCCTCTCTTTGTCTCACTCGCAGGTGCAACCCCTGCTGGATTCCCTCTCTTTGCACATGCGTATCCGCAGGTGCGGTTGCACCAGACATCAGTTGACCCAATTTCCTCCAACACTCTGATTATTGAATTTAACCTCCTGAACCCCACACCCTCCTGGACACAAACCAAATATACAGATTGATCATAATATATGCTACCAACCTGTTGGAACGCTCAAAATACAGATTCACCCTTGACCCGTAGGAGGATTTATTCAATCACATAGTTTGGGCTCCTAGAATGTGGCGCCCCACAACTCAAAATTTCCTTGCTAAGCTACATGAAACAGATTTCTAGAAGTCCATAGAAAAATTATTGCTAATTGACCGAAGTGAAAAGCAAAAATATTCTGATAAAGACGTTCCTCAATAATATCATCATGACTCTCAAAGTCATGTGCGGTAGCAATACCAAACAAAATATCCAGAGTCATTCTTTGATAAATGGTCACCATGAGTCGACTCGTAGATTTGATCAATCCTATTTTCGTTAAGGTGGAGAAAATTGAGTAGGGGTGATAATTTTTGGATTAGTGATTAGGGAGTTTTGACTCACCCCAAAGTTATATTTTTAACACTTTGACCCCAAACTTTATTTTTTACACTTTGCTCCCAAGTTATATTTTTAACACTTTAACCCCAAGCTTTATTTTTTACACTTTGCCCCCAAGTTTTATTTTTAACACTTTGACCCAACCCATATAAACCCTACAGAGCCAAAAAAAAAACGCGCCTGTTTGCCTGCGCCGTTTCCACCATTTTTGGCTCTTCTTTTTTGCTTCGTTTCTTCTTCTTCTTCTTCTTCTTCTTTTCTTCTTCTTCTTCTTCTTCTTCTTCTTCTTCTTCTTCTTCTTCTTCTTCTTCTTCTTCTTCTTCTTCTTCTTCTTCTTCTTCTTCTTCTTCATCATCATCATCATCATCTTGACTGGATTTTGCTCAAGAAAGAAAAAAACAAGACCACCTGATTTTGCAATTTTTTTTACTGGATTTCATTCGTGTAGCACTGGGAATTACTTCATAACTCATTCCATTGTTCTGCTTTCTTCTTCTTCTTCTTCTTCTTCTTCTTCTTCTTCTTCTTCTTCTTCTTCTTCTTCTTCTTCTTCTTCTTCTTCGTCCGCCATTGTTGCTCAAGAAAGAAAAAAACGTGACCACCCGATTTTGCAATTTTTTGACTGGATTTTGTTGGTGTAGCACTGGCAATTACTTCATAAGTGTTTTCCGCTCATTTGGTAAGTACAACAATGCTGTTTTATTTCAATTTTTCACATGGGTATAAATCTACTGATTTTCCAACAACTTACAGTAGCTGTTGTAGTTGTTGCAACATATAATGTGGTTGTTGCAACTTCTACAACAGATTATGAAGTTGTTGTAATTGTTAAATAAATAACCTGCAACAACTGAGTGAGTTGTTGCAACAGGTATTCCACTTGTTGCAACAACTCAACGATCTGTTGGAGTCACAGCTTCAGTTTTTGTCTGAAACAGAACCCAAAAAACTGAAGCTGCTTCCAACAGATTATTGACTTGCTGCAACAAGTTGTCTACTTGTTGCAACAAGTTTCCACTTGTTGCAACAACTCAACGATCTGTTGGAGTCAGCTTCAGTTTTTGTCTGAAACAGAACCCAAAAAACTGAAGTCGCTTCCAACAGATTATTGACTTGCTGCAACAAGTTGTATAGTTGTTGCAACAGGTGTTCCACTTGTTGCAACAACTCAACTATCTGTTGGAGTCAGCTCGCTTTTTGTCCGAAATGCAACCAAAAAATCGAAAGTTGCTTCCAACAGATTATTGACTTGCTGCAACAAGTGTACTACTTGTTGCAACAAGTAATACACTTGTTGCAACAACTCGATAATCTGTTGGACATTTTCAACAGTCTGAAACATTACCCCAAAAAAACTGAAGCTGACTCCAACAGATTAGTGACTTGTTGCAACAAGTTTATTACCTGTTGCAACAAGTAGTCCACTTGTTCCAACAAGTCAATAATCTGTTGGAACAACTAATGCAGCTGTTTCATTTTGTTATAGATTGGTATGTACTCTCATGACCAATTTTTTGTTAAACAAAATATCTTCAGGTACCTCGAACACCACTAATGGGGGACTCAATAACAATAGGGGTTGATTGCCATGGTGAATGGATCGAGAAGAACAATCGATATATTTGGCGATGGAAGGGTAGTGACACGTTAGAGACGATAGCGATGACTGTCCAAAGAGATGTTATGTTCGATGATTTTGTGAACCTAATCATCACCTATTGCGAATTAACTTGTGAACCAAAAGATCTTGCCATCACTTACATGCACAGCTCTTTTGAAAATCAGAGGGTCTTGCCATTTAAGATAAGCGATCGAGTTCGTTTGCGTGCTTATTTGAATGATGTAGCTAGGCCCATTTTAAGGGTATACGTTGTTGGAAGCCCGATAGAGAACCACAATTTATCTCAAGACCAACAAGATGTGTTAAATGATGAATTAGATGGGGTGGATATGGATATCACAGATAATGGAAGTGGGGCTGACCCGATTCCTATACCTGAAGTTGCGAGCAATACAGTGGGCACTACACAATCAATACAGTCTAGCCATGTTCAAGATGATGAAACAGGTTTTTATAAAGGAATGTCATTCAAGAACAAGGAAGAACTAGCCACTTGGTTGAAACTTTCTTGCTTGAAGAAAGATTTTAGAATCAAGAAGGTGGTTTAATTCGCGTATTGTGTATTGCTTCAGATGTGTACATCCGGAGTGCAAGTGGTGGCTGAGGGCTGTGAAGCTTTTAAGTTCGACGATTTTGTATCGAACCTACATAAAGCATCACACATGTGGTTCGAGCACATTACGAGCCATAATCCACACGCTATCGCGAAAGTCATTGGTCAATACTTCAAAAATAAGTTTCCTTACGGTAAAGGCCCATCTACAAAAGATATGAGGCAATCAATCCGTACAGATTTGGGTTGTAAGGTAAGTTATTGGAAGGTCTGGAAGGGCATGGAGATTGCAAAGGCTTTGACAAGGGGGACACATGAGCACGGGTATGCGGTGCTTGATGCGTACCGTTATATGCTTCGTTTTGCAAATCCAGGAAGTAAGACGGCATTGAAGGTTGATGAAAATGGGAAGTTCAAGTACTTTTTTGTAGCCTATAAGGCTTGGATGCTTGGTTTTGCGCAAATGAAAAAAGTCATAGCTGTCGATGGGACATTCTTGAGGAGCAAGTACGAAGGAGTGTTGTTGTCAGCAGTCGCACAAGATGCGGAGAATCATATTTTTCCAGTGGCATTTTGTGTAGTGGACAAGGAGTGTGATGCTTCGTACAAATATTTTTTTGAACAAATGAGAAGCTATATAGAGGATACCCCTGAGTTGTGCATAATTTCTGATAGACATCCAAGTATAAAAAAGGCGGTTTCAATTGTCTTCCCTACATGTCATTATGGTTTTTGCATGAGGCACCTAGGGGAAAATCTGAGAACCACCTTTCACAATGGGGCGGTCGTATCTCAATTTTATAAAGCAGCAAAAGCGTACAATATTGATGTCTTCAATGACCATTTCAATCAAATCAGAGATTTGGTTCGGGGCCGCCGAACATCTTGAACGTCTTTGGATTCCACAGATGGAGCAGGGCATTCTGCCCCGGAAATAGGTATTTGCACATTTTCGTTTCCAACAAGTAATATCCGTCGCAACTAATAGGTAACTTGTTGCGGCAGATGTTGTACTTGTTGTGATTTTTGACACAGCTGAGCCTCAGCCACATGTTCCAACACTAATATGTTTGTTTTGTCAGGTATAATTTTATGACGACAAACGCCGCTGAGTCGGTGAATTCAATGTTCAATGTTGAAAGAGAATTTCCCATTCTTCGCTCTATTTGATTCCATAAACGGGAGGTTTACTGAGAAATTTCATGAGAGGCGTATGGAGTTCATCGACTCACCAACCATCTTTGTTCCCTTAATGGAAAAAAAAATATCAAAATTTGTCAACTTGGGTAATAAGTTATTGGCCCATCAAATTGCCAACTACAAGTTCGAGCGTCATCGGCCACGGTTCGGTTGCAACGATCGATCCGCAAAGAAGATCTTGTACTTGTAGAGTTTTTGACACGGACAAAATACCTTGCCCACATGCTATGGCAGCGCTTCGAGTCCAATATGGTGAAGACTTTGGAAGGCGGATTTATGACTACTCATCTCCATATTATAGGGTGGAGAATTACATAATTGCATACTGTGAGGAAATGAATCCCGTGCCTTCTGAAGAATCTTGGGAAGTTCCTATGGAGATTTTAGAGAGAGAAATACCTCCTCCGCATGTTGATCCGAGCAAACCGGGAAGAAGACGGACAAAGAGGAGGCGTGGAATTGGGGAATCACTTGCAACGAGGAAAAACAAATGCTCCATATGCAAAAACTGGCCATAAAAAAACTACATGCCCAAACCGAATTGTTCCCTAGTTGTTAAATTTGCAATGTCTTGTAATAATAATTACTATTGTTTGTGTTTGTGAAATTGGATTTTATGACATTTTTATGTTGTTTCGTTAGTAAAATTGGTTTAAATGATATGTTGATCTTGCTCAAATCACCAATGTATGTTATGTGGTTTTGTAATTTTATGAACAGTTTCCACCAAGTAAAAATTCTGTTGCAACAGCTGTGTAACTTGTTGGGATTTTGCCAACAAGTAATCAAACTTGTTGCAGCAACTAACTTAACTTGGTTTTCCAACAAGTGACATGACTTGTTACAGTAAGTTCCTATAGTGTTTTGAGTTTTTACAACAAATGGAATGAGTTGTTGCGAAAAGTCCTTAAGTTGTTTCATCCAACAAATGGAATGAGTTGTTTCATCCAACAAGTGATATGACTTGTTCAACGGACTATGTTACTCTTTAACGCAATGATTATGTACTTGTTGCAACGGGTTATGCAACTCACGTAACAGATTATGCAATTCTTTGCAACAGATTATGTACTTGTTGCAACATGTTATGCAAGTTATTTATGCAATTATTCAAATAGATTATGCATGCACTTCTCGCAATTCTTATGATAGATTATGTAATTTCGCAACATATCATGAAATTTGCCGCAACAACTAGGATATAAGTCACATATGTTTAGTTATTAACAGAGGGAACCAACGATATTTAGTGTTAAACAAAGGGATTCAATGATATTTAGTGATCAATATATTTATCTACTAACATCCTTAATGGATTAGACGGTAATTTCATTGATTTGATGGGAAATTCTAAGCGTATACTTCCCAAATCGAGCGATCGTTAGTGTAATTTGATGAGAACTACTTGATTCACCCATATTTAGGTGTAAACAACGAAAACCAATGATATTTATTGTTTACTAAATGTTCCTAGCCAATTTGATGGTATTCTGAGTCAGGACATATGATCAACTAAGCGTATACTTCCCAAATCGAGCGATCGTTGGTGTAATTTGATGAGAACTACTTGATTCACCCATATTTAGGTGTAAACAACGAAAACCAATGATATTTATTGTTTACTAAATGTTCATAGCCAATTTGATGGTATTCTGAGTCAGGACATATGATCAACTAAGCGTATACTTCCCAAATCGAGCGATCGTTGGTGTAATTTGATGAGAACTACTTGATTCACCCATATTTAGGTGTAAACAATGAAAACCAATGATATTTATTGTTTACTAAATGTTCCTAGCCAATTTGATGGTATTCTGAGTCAGGACATATGATCAACTAAGCGTATACTTCCCAAATCGAGCGATCGTTGGTGTAATTTGATGAGAACTACTTGATTCACCCATATTTAGGTGTAAACAACGAAAACCAATGATATTTATTGTTTACTAAATGTTCCTAGCCAATTTGATGGTATTCTGAGTCAGGACATATGATCAACTAAGCGTATACTTCCCAAATCGAGGGATCGTTGGTGTAATTTGATGAGAACTACTTGATTCACCCATATTTAGGTGTAAACAACGAAAACCAATGATATTTATTGTTTACTAAATATGAAGCTTTTAAACAAGTTACTCATCCGTTACAACAGATAATGCACTTGTTGCAACATATTATGAACTTGTTGCAACAACTAACACATCTGTTGCAGTTTAAAGATTACAAACTTGTTGCAACGAGATGGTTTAGTTGTTGCAATTTCTTCAACAATTGAAAGATTTGTTACAACAACTGACTAATCTGTTGCAACAGATCACAAACTTGTTGCAACAGATTATCAACTTGTTGCAACTTCTAAAACAGCAGTTAGATTTATCGCAACAACTAACCTATATGTTGCAACAATCGAACCATAGATTTCGTTGCAACAAATTTACATCTTGTTGCAACAACTGACTCATTTGTTGCAACATATTACAAACTTGTTGCAACAGATGGGTTGGTCGTTGCAACTTCTTCAACAACAGTTAGATTTGTCGCAACAATCGACCCATATGTTGCAACAATCGAACCATCTGTTGCAACAGATTAACAACTTGTTGCAACAACTTACTCATCCGTTGCAACATATTAAAAACATGTTGCAACTTCTTCAACAGCTGTTAGATTTTGTGACTTGTTTAAAACTACTGAAACCACTGAACATAATATATTGAACACAACTTAAATAATGAACACCTAATATATACTTAATAAAATGTCTTAGAAAAGTACTGAACACCTAATATATACTTAAATTACATAATGTCATAAAAAAAAACTCCTAATATATACTTAAATTGTTCAAAGCCACATTTTGGCTCCAAAAAACGCAAAATCAATGAATCGTTTATCAACCCATCTTAGGGCTCCAACACCTTTTCAATGATACCTAATGCCCATCTCCATTGCATCCTCCCTACAGAGTTGTCGCTGATTAGACTTTCGGGTTTTGTCACAGTTGTGCCGGTAAGCAAAGCCTCTATAAAAGCAATTGACCACGAACCACATGCCTTACTAGTGACATTGCGGGGGAGATTTTGTAGCCTATTGAATTCCCACGATTCATTGAGTAACTTTGCAAGCAAGTGTGCGAACATTCCACTCTGTTGCAATAACTTGGGCCACAATTCCATTACCGACTCCATGAAACAAAAGAAATCGATTCTTCATAGACAGGAACGTTGCAGTCATACACATTTACCACTCCCTCTTCAATCATGAACTCGAGAGTGACAAAATGTGTGACATTAATATTCATCACTGTTAAAACCCTCTTTGCACCAGCCCATGAGCAGCCTCCTGGGTAGGGTCTGACACCCCTACAATAGTCGACCATATCATCATCCCACTTGAATTCAGCAAGTCTAACCTTCAGAGGCACGGCATTTGGAACTGTACTCTCTTTTGTCAATTCTGCGTACCTCTTGGACATGTTGTTGTAAAAGTTGAGGTCCAGGATTATGTCAGTGGAATCATAGTACTCAGGGAAATTGATTTGCCTCATACGCATTAGAAGCAGGACTTCATCTACATACTAAAGTAAAAGTAGTAAAACAGTTAGTTACTTAGTGCAACAGATTATCTACTTGTTGCAACAACTAGTTAACTTGGTGCAGCAGATTCAACAAAATAAAGGAACTGTTGCAACAGCCAGTTAACTTGCTGCAACAGATTATCTACTTGTTGCAACAACATACTGAATTAGATAGATATATACAAGTGTTGAAACTTACCCAATCCTCCCACCAAATTTCCATGCTTGTCATAGCCTTGAAGTCTTCTGCTCCAAATTCATGCATTGAGTACATGGTTCTCCCACTCTTTTTGGACTTGATTGCAGTCTCAACCTTTTTCTTTCTTTGGGCATGTACAGGCTTGAAAATATCCACCTTCTTTAGCACTTTTGGCCCAACATCAAGAAGAGGAGTCTCAATTGACTTACTGGGAGTAGCAACAGGTCTTCTTGATCTAACTGATGCAAGTGCCTTGGCAATTGCTTTGCCCCTCCTCCGAACATGAACAGGAGTATAAGGTGAGGAAAGATTCTTTGATGGATTGATACCCCTCTTGGATATCAACCTCTGCATAGAAGTGTTTGTGGCTTCTTGGGCCCGCACCAATTCCTCCACCTTTCTAATCAAATTATCCATTTTGTCCTTGCAAGTGGTGCACTCACAAGCACATGAGGGCACCTTAGAAGTACCGGCACCAACATCAGCAAATCTTCTACCACTCAATCCACCACCACTAAAATTACCACCAAATCCGGAAAAATCACTCAATCCAGGAACTGGAGTAAATCCACCAATATTAGCATCATCATCTCTTAATTTTTCCCCAGCAATACTTGCTGGGACATCATCACCAAGTCCACCACCACCACCACCAACAACATCAACAGGCTGAACAACACCACCAACAGCATCAGCACCACCAACAGCATCAACATCACCAACCAAATCACCAACAACAACATGACCACCACCACCAGCTACAACATCATCAACCCTAGTGATGGTCATCACTCCACCAATTCCCTTTGAACCCATCAATCAATCTGTCAGAGCACGATTCTTTGGGCACAAAGGTGACAAGGCATGGCATCTCCAACTCTCTTATTGTTGGGACAAGCCATGGGTTCACAACCTACAACAAGAAAGTAGATATATCATAATGGTGCTAAATCATAAAAAACAAATCCTATTTAAAATAAATTATCAGGTTGTTGCAAAAGGTTACACATCTGTTGGACAATGTCCAACAAATAGGTAACTTGTTGCAGCAGGTATCTTATCGTTGGAAAATTTTCCAACGGTAATGGGTAACTTGATATTTTTGTTGCGACGAGTTGATCATCTGTTGGATATTTTCCAACATGGGTAACTTTGGGTAATTATGTTGGACATTGTCCAAAGATGGGTAAGTTACTCATCTTGTTGTAAAAAACTAGTTTCATGTTATAATGATTCATCTGTTGGGTAACTTGTTGCAACGGGTTAATTATCTCTTTGGACATTTTCCAACGGATGGGTAACTTGTTCAGTTACTCATGTTGTAAAAAACTAGTTTCATGTTATAGATTCATTTGTTGGGTAACTTGTTGCAACGGGTTAATTATCTCTGTTGGACATTTTCCAACGGATGGGTAACTTGTTGCGAAAGAGTTACTCATTGTTGTAAAAAACTAGTTGCATGTTATAACAAATTTATCTGTTGGGTAACTTGTTGCAAAAAAGTTAATTATACGTTGGACATTTTCCAACAGATGGGTAACTTGTTGCAACAGATGCATGTGTTGTTGCAGCAGATTATAAAAGCTGTTGCAACACCTAGTCATCTGTTGTGTTCTAATGCTTACAGCTTCCTTAGGGGGTTGAAAAGGTCAACACTCAATTTTGTGTTGTTCTGGCGTGAGCCATCTAAGAATTCTTGGATAGGTAACTTCTTCGGAGTATTCCTTGACTTGATGCACGAGGTGAGGAATGGCTTCAAATGCCCAAGCCTAGAAAAAAAGATGCCATCAAAAATTAAAATAGTGATTGAAATAATTTTAAAAAAAAAAAAAAAAAAAAAGGTAAAACATTGAAGAAAATTTACCATGAAAGCCCAAGGGAAGCCATATAGGTTTTGTGTCTTCCCCGTTGGCTTCAAATCCTTCATCAAATATTCAACAATCAAGCTAAAGCTTTGAAAACCCCAGGCATAGTTGTTGAAGGCATCATAGTCCTCAGCAAGTTTAATCAATCCAAGCGGTATGTTGTAGTTTACATCTCTTGCCCAAAGAACATGTGCACAAACCAAACTAAGCACAGTGCCTCCTTGTGCTTTTTTGAGAAAGTTTTGGACTCCAAATCTTGCAACAATTTCTTTTGAGTGTAGCTCTTTCCCACTAAGTTTACCAAAGAGACATCATTCTTAGCTTTGGAACCCTTTGCTTTCTTGGCTGCCTTGGGTGTCCGGGCTGGCTTGGTTAATACAACAGTAGGAAGAGGCTCACAAGGATAACATCTCAATCCGGTAACTATGGCAAACTCCTTCATGCCAAAGCAAACCGGCATGCCACAATAATTGATCCAAATCTCATCCTTTCTATCACAAATAATCTTACGCTTCAAAAGCTCGAAACCATTGTCATTTGAAATCGGGCACCGTATCTTCAGCAAATCTAAATAGGGCCCAAAGCAACTAGCCCTAAAGAAATTCTCCAACCCCCGCCACGGAGAATGCCCCTGAAGGTGTCAAAGCCCTTGCCCATGGTTGATCTAACCACAAAATCACCGGACAAATCCTTATTTCCATTCAGCGGCATCGTCACGCCGTACTTTTCAATGCTGAAACTCTTGACGACCTCCTCAATCGAAGGTCTATTGGGATCTGTGGCAATACTAGAAGACTCAACAAGATTGGCATCCACATTATGTTTCCTTTTTCTTCTTAACTCGGCCAAGGTTTGATCTGTTGATTCTTCTTCTTCATTATCATTTTCAGTTTCTGCATCTTCTTCACCTCTTTCATCCCCTTCAGCTCCTTCATCCCCTTCATCTCCTTCTTCTTCACCTACTTCTTCTTCATCTCCTTCTCTTCATCTCCTTCAGCATTTTCTTCATTTTCTTCATCTCCTTCAAGAAATTTTTCATCATCTTTTTCACTTTCTTCTCTAGTTTCTTCACTTTGTTCATTTTTATCACTTTCTTCTTCATGCCCAACAGAGGTTTCGTGAGTTTCTCTCTCTTTACGAAGCCCCGGTTTCACTAACTCTTTCCTCATTTGTTGATTGACAAATAGCGATCACAAGTTTATCTAATGGTGTTTGCACCTTAGCTCTTTTACTACTTTCTCCCTCAGTTGGTTTCTCTCCTTTTCTTTTAACTGGAGCCATTTTATCTACACACAGGAGATAGAAAAACAGTTTTAATTGGTTAGTGCAACATTCAAAGTAAAAAGGGAAAAGGAATATGTTGCAACAAGTAATCAGTTGTTGCAACAGATTAAGAATATGTTGCAACAAAATACGAAGCTGTTGCAACAACTTATTACTTGTTGCAGCAGAATCTTAATCTGTTGGAAATAGAAAAACAGTAGCAAATCCTTAGCAACTGTTTTGATTTTTTACAACAGCTTGTTAATATGCTACAACAACTGCTTGATTCTTTGCAAAAACCTCAACAATTGTTTTGATTTTATCCAAGCTGTTGGATAAAATCAAAACTTTTCCTAAACCATAGCATGACAGCAACAACAACAGCAAAAACATCTAAATTTAACTACAAAACATCTACATTTCACTACAAACACACAACCATCACAAATCTCACTCACAACTTAAACAAAATACACCAAATAGGATTTTTTTTTAACCATGCAACCTCAGCAGATGTTTGCAACTGTCAAACAAGTGTTGAATTTCAACAACAACAAATAGCAATAACAACAGGAGCAAAAACATCTAAATTTAACTACAAAACATCTATATTTCACTACGAACACACAACCATCACAAATCTCACTCACAACTTAAACAAAATACACCAAACCATGCAACCTCGGCAGATGTTTGCAACTGTCAAATAAGTGTTGAAATACAACAGGTAACCTCAGTTGTTGGAAAACATCAACAAAATTGCAAGCCTTTTTTTTTCGAAACAACAAGGAGAAGAAGAACAAAAACAACACCAAAAATCATAATTTCACAACCACAACCACTATTTACAAACTCACAAACCCCAACAAGTGCAACAAATACACGAAACTACAATAAAACAAACAACATTCAAGAAAAACCCATGCTCTTCTTCATCTTCTCTAACCAAAATCATCATTTTCACACTCTGATTTCAAAACCCTAACTTTTGAACCAAGTGAAAAAAAAAAAAAGTTTACCTGAGAATGAATAGAGAAGCAACAACAATGGAGAGAGAGAGAGAGAGAGAGAGAGAGAGAGATGGAGAGAGAGGAACGAACAACAACAATGGTGGTCGCCGATTTTTTGCAGAACGGAGAGAGAGAGAGAGACAGGACTGGAACTGCTTTTTTTTTTTTGAAATAAGATGAACAAGTAGTTGGGATCGTGGGGGGAAGTGGGTTGGAAGGAGTTTTTGTATAATGTGTGTGGGTTGGAAGAAGTTTTTGTATAATGTGTATGGGCTTTTGTGTATTTTGTAAAAGATTATAAGTTTTAAAAATTATAATTCAGTCCCAATTTTAGTTAATCACATTTTTAAGACAAGTTTGACCTTGGCTGGTCAAACTTGTCACCATTTCTAATTATGAGACTTTTTTGTCACCTGAGTTAATAAAACCCATCAAATAAACAATCCAAAACACACCCTTAACTAAAATGTGAAGATCCTCAAATTCGCATCAAGCAAAATACCAAGGGCAAGAACCCAAGTGTTGCCAAAAGTATAGAATCTAAACCAACATGGTTGGACAAATTAGTTGAACTAGGAACGATAGTTGAAGGGTTGTTGCTCTTAGAAGAAGGTGTAGGAAAACTAGAGGCCCTGGCCTGAGGTGCCAGAGCTGCAGCTGGAGAAACTACTCTATTATCTTCAACATTTACATGAAGTTTCATCCCTCCAAGACAATGTAACCTGTTCCCACAAATGAAGTAACTGTCCCCTGGCTTTGTTAATGGGAAAGATGTATTGCCTTTGCTGCTCGATTTTAGTGATTTGGTTATGTTGCACCCATCGAAATTCTCCTTTGTTACCTCATACACGCTATGGTACGTTGAAAATTGGAACACTGCAAAAAAGATGAGTCGATCAATGTAATTAAGATTTGATCTATAGATGGGTACTTGGAGAGAAGAGATGATGTACTTACAAAGAACATCGCCAACGACTAATCTTTTGCCTAGCAACCATGTATCAAGATCAGTGCTAATATCCCAGCCAGAATTATCACCCACCATGTAGTTAGTGGCTGAACCTGAGTATGCAAGAGCAAGAATAACCATGACATAAACCAGTAGAATCTTTCCCATAATTGGAATTGCTTGGAAGAAAGATAAAATTGGTTGTACATATGTATATACTACTATGTTTGTGGCATGCAAGATAGGAGATTTTGTAATTAGATTACCTAACTTTATTAGATAAAAGCTTAGTTGAAATAGCTTTCATAAGTGAATTATAGAACTATAGAGAGGAGGAGGACAGAGGCGTTTGTTGAGATTATGGACAAAGAAACTGTTTAAAATTGTTATGTTGGTTCAGTTGTGGAGCATAATGTGTCCTGTTTTAGAAGGCAGCTTAACGCCTGTTGACTCCAAATTCTTTCTCTCTATCTTTTTCACTTTGGAAATGAGTGTCTCATCTGGTAAACCAAAAAGTGGATTATATACAAGTTTCTTTAACTTGATATGTCAAGTCTGACAGAAAATAATTGTTTATCCAGCACTTAAATAGATGTTACAAAACATTAATATACCAGAAATAGGCAGGAAGTACTGCATACTGGTTATAACCATACAAGATTCAAATCTCACCAAAATCTTCAGTCTCTTCTTGTTTTCCTTCTTCCCTGTTTAAGGACACCCCCGCTCCACGAGTCCGGAACCTAAATGACCCAAAAAAAGCAAATGAACCAAAATACCCCAACAAATAAAAGTGGTACCACAATACCTTTAACGCAGTAATTTACTGCGTTAAAGGACTTAACCGTAACGGCATGGTTAAGTCCAATAGCGTAGTAAATTACTGGGCTATTCTGCTTCTTTTTTTTTTTTTTGGTTACTTATTCTCTTTCTTTTAAATTTTCGCACTTTTTTCATACTTTAGCCATAGATTAATCATGCTTCGAGACACCGGAACGTCAATATTTTAAATAGAACCCCTTTTTTTTTGTGCAATTAATAATGTTGGCTCAATACGTCAAGGATAGGCAAAAGTTCAGGTCGTCATTTTAGTGGTTGAAAAGTGATCGAAGTAAGTTTTTGTTCGAAAACTTTTTATCATTAGCTTTAAGTTTTTTAATTTTTAGGGTTTCGTGTTATTTTTAAATTAATGCGTAACTTTATTTCGAATATGTCACGACTTTTTTTTATGATCAATTTAGGATGTCACACGAGTTAGTTATAAATGATAATAAAGACTAAGATAATATTTATAAACATAAATAGATACGCAAAAAAAATATAATATTACTACTGATCCACATCGGGAGACGACACCTCATCCTCGTCGGGAGATGTGACCGCAGGCGCCGAAGGATGAACCTGAAAAATATATTAAAATTAGTACTAATTTTTATTTATATTGAATACATTAACGTTTGTTAAAAAAATCAGACCTGTGTATCGACAGGTGGCTGAGTAGGCTCCTGAGAGGGCTCCTGAGGTGGGTCTGGTGCAAAATATGAAGTATTCTCATGGACGGGATGCTGAGAGGCTAAAGTTGGAGCGGTGTGTTGTTCGAGGTCCAAATAAATGTTAAAAAAATTAAAGTAATATTCACCTTATATTAAATAAAATTAAGTTTTACTAAAAATCTTACCTGTGGCTCGGTAGTCTCATGAAAAGACACCTGTGGCTCGGCAGACTCAGGAGAAGACACATGTGGCTCGGCAGGCCTATGACAGAACGCCTGAGTAGGTGGCTCTGATGGACCCACTGGCGCCGAATCCTAAAATATAAAAAATTACAAAATAATAAATAAGATATATATGTTTAAAATAAGTACTTTAATATTTTAAATAAGTATTTTAAATACTAACCTGGACTAAAAACTCGTCGAAGTCAAGATACCTGGGACCGTCTACATTTCTCACCGGCTCCTCCTCCGGTATTGATGCGCGAAGCGCCACCCAATCGATGTCATCACATACCTAGAGGAACGCATTCTAGCTCGACTGAGATGAAGACTAAGGTATCTCCGCAAGTGGGCGCGCCGGCGCAAACGTAGGTGACGACGGTCTAGCTGAGCTGCCCCGGGATCGAACGGCTGCGGATGGACTCGAATGGGAGCGGCCTCATCCACCAGATGGTGTCCTTTATCACCATATCCTCTAGGAGCACCGCGTCCTCTAGCAGCACCACGTCCTCTATCAGTACCTCTTCTGCCTGGCTGTGTTCCCCGTCCGCCTCTACAATGTCCTCCTCCTCGCGCCGCCTGATACTGACCCTCTGGAACAGGATCATGCATTCTCCTAATCTCTCCTGCCTGCTGAATACCGTCCTCGAATATCCATACCATCTCCCCAGCAAGCCCCGCAACCTAGAGGTTAGATATATGGTCTAACCCGAGTATGCGCAGTTGTTGTACGGTCACCAGCTGCATTTGTTTTCAACAGTAAAAAATAGTTAATTTTTAAATGTAATGATTAATACAATTAAATAAATTCAAGTGCGATAAACTTACCAAACGCCTCGTACTGCTCCGCGAGTGTTGCGTATCCTACATCCCTAGGGGGACCTAAAGCGGGGTTGCCAATCAAGCGACGTGTGATCCCATGGTACAAGTGCATATAATCCATGATGGGAGTCGCATGACCGACCTCCGATAAACTCTCGAACCTGTCCTCCCAACGCTGGAGCTGGACACCCGTGAAAGTCAGAAATGCATCATCGATGGCCGATCGATCATCCCGCGTGCAGTGTCGGAGCTCATGACGAACGCAGGAGGTGGGGGTATATTTTGTCGATGCCCAAACTGTCGTATATGTGGTCCTTAACAATGACCAGGTGTATCAATGGACAAAGAGACCTTCACACAGCTTGACCAGCATTGCAAAAGGCCTACAAACCATCCAAAATAGCAGCGTACGGCGTCTATAAAAATCGCTACATAGAATATAGCTACAAATTAGTGATCAACAAGTAGAAAATAAAATAATTAAATTAATAGTGTAAAATTAAATAGTTTGTAACACCCCGTATCGTTAGAGTTCTAGTGGGAAAAAAACTGAAGGTTTGAACGTTTTCCGAAAATGGTTGACAGGCCTATTTCGGGAAACCATAAACCCTTTATTAGTTGGGAATTTGGGAAAGTACCCTTAATGAAAGTTGTAGTACATAGAAATATCTTTCCAAACATATAAGGATCAGGCCAATCGGGGTCCAGATCAAGGAGATATGATCGTCTCAAAATGGCTAATAGAGGGGTACTCAAAAGTTTTCGATAAGTCTGCCTTCCAACTAAATTTCGTGAAAATCCATTGGGAATTTGAGAAAGCTTAAAACATGAAAGTTGTATCCCTTTCAAATATCTTTCCAACGGTATATTATGGTCCCAAAACGGAGTTTTGTGCGAGGAGTTATGCCCATGTTACCGAACGCTGTCAGAATGGCCTAGGGCGCCGTCCCAAGCCAAAATTTACAAAAAACGTAATTTTCATCAGGGCCTGTAATATAGGCCTAGTACCCCGCCTTGGGTGACGCACCAGGCCAAATTATGCGTGAAACATCCTTTTCGAATTTTATATGTACCCAACTCTGAAAAACTTTTCCCACTTCTTTCTAAACCGTCTTTTTGGAGAGAAAACACTCTAGGGCTTCCACAAAGCATAAAAGGTGAGTTCCTACTCAAACCCCATTGATTATTACATCAATCTAACAGAGATTAACGCTAGAATCCCAATCTATTCCATAGATTATCGATTGAATCTTCGTCTTGGACAAAGGAACCCTAGAATCCGAATTCAAAAGGATTGAACTTCAAAAGGTAATACTTCTACTCTCTAATCACTTATAGTTGTGAATTGATGAGTTCTTGGGAGAATCGTAAATGGGTTTGATAGAGAGTACCATATGAACTATGCTAGGGTTTTAGATTATTAACTTAGGATTGTTGTAGTCATATGGGTGATGAAGAATGATGTTACTTTCATCAAATTGAGATTGTAGAATCACCTAGAAGTAATAGAAGGGGAATTGGGTGAAGAAACACCATTAATGGAGATTGTGGAGCTTTATGCCCACTAAGTGTTTGATAAAATGCTTAGATGACCAAAGCATGGATATTATTGCTAATATAGAATCCCTTTGACTTGTATTGATATAGATCAAAGTTGAAAGGATTGACGAACGTTGTATTACGCTCAAAGGCTGGAATTAAGGTATGTGAGGCTAACTATCTACGTTAGGGAATGTTCATGATTCTCCCTAAGTCTCATTCTTCATACTTGTCAGTAATTTGACTCAAAACACAGTTTAGCCCTAGTTTCATGATATGTTGTAGAACCGTTATCTTCTAGGGTTGCAGTTACAGAATTCGTTCATGGTTGTCAATTTGAATATCATGAACTCAGCACGTAATCTTTATAGACTTATGTATTGTTACCACATGAGTCTCAGTCTAGAAATTCAGTATGCTCAGAAACAATCAGTGTTTTCAATTTAGACCAGCATGTCTATTTCAGTTCAGCATTGTTCATTGTTATTATGGTCTCAGTCCTTATTAATTAACCATAATTAAACATATGTGATTTTGCCCAAGGGCATAGTCTTGTGTATACGTATACATGGCCGTGGCCATTGACTGATGCACTACTAGGCCGAGGCCATAGCCTGCATTTATTATTGGGCCGAGGCCCCACATATACAAACACAGATAATATAGATAATTCAGATACAGAGTAGGGAGTATTCATATCTCTACTTCCTTGCTATTACAGTTACAGTTATCAGTTTCAGTTTCAATTTCAGTACTTTATTGCTCTATTGCTTTACATACCAGTACAATTCAAATGTGTTGATGTCCATTTTTTTATTGCTTGGAGGCCTGTATCTTGCGATGCAGGCAACGATATACAGGTTGACGACTCAGCTATTTAGAAGTGCACGTATCAGCTACTGGTGAGCCCTAAAATTCCTTCGGGGCATTGTCAGCTATCCAGTTATTTCAGTTTATAGGCAGCTCAATTATTCAGTACTCTTAGAGGCTTCAAAGACACAGTCCAGACAGTCAGATATTTGTTATGTTAGCCTTGTAGACAGTTATACTCAGTTGTTTAGTTGTTTTGGTTTAGCCATGTTGGCTACTTTCAGATATGTTCAGATTGTCTAAGTATTTCCGCATTATGATATTTCAGTCAGACTTTTAGTTAATCAGCATGTGTTAGTTTTATTTTATAATTCAGTCATGTTTAGATATCACATGTTGATTCAGCCAGCCAGATGGTTCGCTCGGTCACATGCAGTCAGGCACCGGGTGTCGTGTTACGTCCAGGCCCAGGTTCGGGGCGTGACATAGTTTTACAACATCATCTATCATGCAATCGAGCTGGTCCCGGAATGAAAGAATATTGTGGTGCATATCCACATCCCGGTCAAACCCTGCCGTCCAGCTCCTCGCGTAGGCATGTCATCAGGGAGGTCATGCCTAGGTACGGGCTGAAAAGGTAGCATCCTCTCCCACGCCCATACTGAAAGCGATAATAAAAAATATGATTTGCTAGTCGTCATTTCAAGAGGTATGTTTACATCAAAGGAACACACATTAAAAATATTACATGAAGAAGAGCAAAAAAATCCACTCACATCGCTGCTATAGCCAATAGACGCTCGGCATAGACATTGGTAGAGGTACGCCAAAATAGCACCGCCCTAGATGTAGTCTCCCAAGCGGTCCAGTGGTCCAAAAAGATCAATTACCATAAGCTGACATAGGCACCCGATGTGTTCGGGAACAGGATGCCCTCGAATATAATGAGCAGATACAAACAGGCATGACGATCAACAATCTCCTAATCAGTGCCGTCGTGAACAGGAGGCTCCCAATGCAAAATAATCGTAGAGGGCACTAATCTGCACCCGACTCTATCACGAGATAGTGGTGGGGGCCCCAGGCACGAAGTGGGTGAGCCTAGTCAACTCCGACACCCATGTCCTACTAGGAGGCTCAACCTGACTGTATAATGGGTCTCCATCTACCCACACTTCAAACATAATCTCCACATCTTGAAGCGTGATCGTGGCCTCACCAGTGCGTAGATGGAAGGTATTTGTCTCCGGCCTCCACCGCTCAACCATGGCCGTAATAAGCGCCCAATCATGTTGTACCCGACCAACAGAGATGCAATGATAGATACTGCCCCGATACAATATCTCTAATACGCGGGGAGGTAGGGGCGCTCGCGCAAAAGAGTCCACGCTCTATGCAGCCTACGGGGACGGAGCCTAGTCCCTATCTCTATAACACCACCCCATAATAGCTCGGACCTATGATTATCTTGCAAAGTAAGTACTGATCTATCGTCGGGTCTCGGGTGAACGTTCAGATCCATGAAGGTGTCATATCTGTAGAACCTAAATTATTCATTATTCTTGAAATTAAAGTGAAATTATATTAACTAATTAATTAATCATTTATAGGGAAATTATATTAATGATGTTCAATCCAAAACTAAGGATTTAGTTTATCATTCGTTATTCAGGATTTAGTTTATTGTTCGTTATGCAAGATTTAGTTAGATATTCGTTATTCAGAAAATTATATTAACTAACTAATATAACGAGAATTATATCCTTTGTCCTTCTTTATTCAAAATTTGTGGATTATAAGAATTATGTTGTATTATATTTCTGTGAATGATTATATCTAATTATAATTTACTCAACTAAATATTTATATTAAGTAACTAATTATTCTCCTAACTATAATTAAAGTAATAACAAACTAATTCATTTAATGGGAATTAAATAGTTAACACATAAAACTAGATAACAAATTAGCACATTAACAATTAACATAGGATAGATAATTTCACAAATAAATAAATTAACAATGACATAATTAACAAATAATAGGATATTACTATATTTTCCAATTAAACAATCAATTAACAAATTAAAAATTAATAAATAATTAACTTAAAAAAAAACTGCCAGTTTCAAAAAACGAAAAAAAAAAATCCATTTAAGCAACAAAATGCAAAAATATGATTCATTTCTAAATTAATTAATGTTTATATTAAATAGCTAATTTATTTAACAGGAAATTATGTTAACTAACTAATCCTAAACTAAGGATTTAGTTTATTATTCGTTAATTCAAAATTTGTGAATTATGAGAATTATGTTGTATTATATTTTTATGAATAATTATATCCAATTAAAAATTACTAAATTAATCAAATAACGTAAGAAATCATAGGCACCCAATTATTCTTCTAACTACAACTAAAGTAATAACGAACTAATTTTATTTAATGGGAAATTATATTAACTAGATAATTAATAATTAATTAACTAAGACTCACTAATTAACACATAACACTAGATAACTAATTAGCACATTAACAATTAACACGGGACAAAAAATTTCACAAATAAATAAATTGACAATTAGATAATTAACAAATAATAGGAGATTAGAATATTTTCCTAATTAAAACATTAATGATCAATTAACAACTAATAAATTAACAAAAAATAAAATAAAAAAAGCCACTGGGCAGTTCGAAAATTGCCAGTGGAAACGATGCCAAAAATGCAAAAATACGATTCATTTTTTGAAATTCGTGACATAGAAACATTGATCACGCTTAGAATCATAATGTATTTAACAAAATAATTAAAAAGTTCATAGTAAAGTACCCTGATCGAAGCTTGTTGTAGGGTTGTTTGAATCGAGTTGTACGTCGCTTTTTTCCAAAATTCAACATTCGAATCTTGTTCCTTGACTTGAATATACCGAGAATCTTGACTTTCGGAATAAAATTTGAAGCGAAAAGGCCGTTTTTGGAATGTGGGCCCGCGGTTTTTTGCCTTTAATGGCGTTTTTGTTCTTAAAAAAATGGGGTGGGGGACCAGTGGTGGGGAAGATGGTCGGTTATTTAACTTCAATAACGCAATAATTTCATGCGTTATTGAAAGACGCAGGAAATTCCTGCGTTAAAGGACTTAACCGTACCGTTACGGTTATTTCCTTTAACGCAGTAAATTACTGCGTTAAAGGTACTTTGGTATCACTTTTTTTTGTTGGGGTATTTTAGTTCATTTGCTCTTTTTTTTTGGGTCATTTAGGTTCCGGACTCCCAACTCCACCTCCATATCCCTCACAAAAAAAAAAAATATATATATATATATATTACTATGGCACTCACTCACTTTTAGTATGTTTTAAAAAGAATAACACATTTATGTATAATTGATAAAAAAATACTGAGCTTATAAAAATTTCATTTTATCCTTAATAACATTATTTTATAGTCACAAAAATGTTATGGTATGTTTAAAACTCACAGAATTTCAAAAGTCTTTTTTTTTTTTTTAAATTATTGTTTACAGTGAAACAACGCCACACAAAATGAACTAGTGAAATAGTAACTGGAGTTTATCAAAGCAAAATCAGGAGTATTTATTTAATTTAATAGGTGATGTAAGTACTACGTTTCTTACTAGCCAATGATAGATTATAGATATAAGGACACAATTGCACTTTTTTTCCTGTTAAAATATTTCCTTGGCACGTTGCTTAGATTATTCATTGACATTTTTTGGACGGAATTATTTGCTTTTTTGGACGGAATTATTTGCTTTTTTTCTTCAAAATTTCTTTAGCCATATTGCATGATGCATGATCATAATAGGGTCGGGTGTAGAGGTGTCAATAGTTTTCGAAAAACCGACATAACCAGCCAAACCGTGCCGTACCGAATCGATTTTTAGGTTTCTTTTAATAAAACCAACGCTTTTTTATATAAATTTATAACCGTACCGAATAATTAGGTTGGTTTTTAATTTTATACAAATAAACCAAAATATTACCGAACCGTACTGAATAACTTTATATGTGTAAAATATATTCTATATATTACAATTTAATAAAATAAAATATTAAAATTTTCGCCTTGGGTTCGTGATGATGAAAACGACTACAAGCTGGCAACACAAGTAACATCTAAAGTTCCAACTCTGAAACCTATTAGACCACTCCTATTGAAATTAAATTAGTTCTAGTATCTTGAGTAGTAACTAACTTGTAAGCTACAAAGTATTCCCATGATCTTGGATAGAAAGCTACAAAGTATTAGATATCTTTCCTCTCGTATGATTTTAAATTTCTCTTATTGGATACTTAATCTTAGTAAACTCAGTTCTCGAGTCTCATATTGATTGATATTTGCCCCCTCGTGCGATGTAAATTATACTTTTGTCTTTCCTTAACATTATTTTACACTATCGTAAAATAATGCGATCAATCTTTATTCTTTTTGTCTTTCATGTTTTCTTGATTCATCACTTTTTAAACAGTAAAAATGCTAGAGTTTTGCCAAAGTCCTATAGAAGTATGCATGATATCGTGTCTATAACTTTTACCAGTGACTATAACATGATTTTTTTTAAAAAAAAAAAATACCGAGAAAAAACCGACATGGTGGGACGATTTCGAAAAGTCTAATTTTGATTCTATAAAATGAAATAACCGAAAAATTGGTGTGGTATAAATTTTATAAAATAACCGCCCGAACCGTACCATTGACACCCCTAGCCGGGTGTCAAGCTATATAGGGTTAATTGTGTCATTCATGAAAACACAATAGCTAAGAGGTAATAACTCACATTAATATCACAAGTTCAAATCTCAGTGACCACTGCTAGTGGCGGAGCCACATAGAGCCAAAGGGGTTCGGAAAAAAATACTGTTTTTACAAGGTTAAAATTATTTTTTATGTATATATAGTAGATGTTGAACTCCCTTAGGCTTCTTCGTATGTTTACTTTTTTATATTTTGAACCCCCTCGGTGGAAATCCTGGCTCCGCCACTGACCATTGCTACTAAGTTAAACCTCTCCTCTCTTCTGTAAATTTTATGAAAAGAATCTAATAGTCGTTGTTGCAATAGCAATCACAATCATTTATTCACGTGACCAGCATATTTGTAAATAAATAAAAAGTTAATTTAGCTTTTCGTTGTTCTTAGTTTTTTTTTTTTCGTTGTTATCCTGTGTGAGTATCTTGCAACTCAACATAAGCTCTTGGCAATGGTTTTAGAGATTAAGACGAAGAGGAAGAAGGTATGGCCTATTGTAATGACCCGCTAGGTCATTTTGAGCTTTTGGACTCATTTTCCCCAAAATACCCTTCACGTAGCTTTAAAATGGTATTCTTGACTTGCAGGGATGGATGATGCGGTTCCCAAGGAAATCATGTGAAGTTCGGATCATTTTTAGGCAAATTGGAAGTTCTTAAGTTAAGAAAATGAGGAAGTTTGACCAAAGTTAACGTCGGAGGTAAATGGGTCCGTATTGGGGTTTCCTCTATTCCATTAGGTCCGGAACATGAACTATGACTTAGTGGAGCAATTGACTTGGATACCGAGGGTTTCGAGTGTGATTTGGATCATTGGTTGAGAAACTATAGTTAAGTTAAGGATTTGGAGTTGACCACGGTCAGCATTGGGTCAAGACGATCCCGTTTCGATGTTTCAAGTGCGCAAGCAGGTTTGTAGTGTGTTTTATGATTAAAATACGTATTTGGTTTGTTTCTGGTAAGTCCCGGATGAGTTCTGGGTGTTGAATCCAAGATCGGAAGTCAATTGGCAATTGCCGGTTTTCAGATACCAGCAGTGGTCATCCTTTGTGACATGGTGCGAGCCACGTTCACGTATAGAATTCGGGGTCTGGGCCGGGTCACGTGAACTCATCGCAATCGCGATAGGTCGGGTTGGTTTGGGTCTGGATTGCTAGCTAAGGCCCGCGTTCACGAAGAAGGATTTGGGCCTGGATAGATTAAAACCCTCATTTGGAATTTCATTGTTTATAAAATAATTTTTGGAGCTTGGGAGCTCGTTTCAAAGGCGATCTTCAAGTTTTGGCTCAGTGGTAAGTTTATAATCCTAATCTAAGTATTTCTCTCTGATTCTATCCTTTATTTAGCGATTTCATTCGTGCTTAGAAAATGGAGTTTCCATGGAAATGGCTTTTCAAGTAAAATATCAAATTGGAGGTCGATTTGTAATGGGATTTCAATGGTTTTCGAGATTCTTAACCTTTAGGCTATGGGTAAACCAATTTTGAAATAACATTTCAGTTTTGACCTTGGAGGCTCGGGGTTGCCTTTTTGGGTACGTTTTTGGATTCCAAATTAAAGTATTATCCTTGGACTCGTTTAAACTCGTAAATTACTATTTTGACTAGATAGAACTCATTTGGTGAATTTGAACAGAGTAGAGCTTCCGGAGGCTTAATCATCGCTAGGATCAGGTTGGGATCGTTCAGAGACGTTAAGGAAGGGAAAATTCGTTTGTGAGCTTGTGGACTTCGGAATTAAGGCAAGTTGAGACTTACTAGACTCTTTATGAAGTGTTTGTGTTGGTTTAATGTAATTAAGGGGAGTAATACGGACTGGGGGTCCCGTACTCGTGAGGTGACGAGCACTTGTGCGGGTACCGGTGTCATGCTACGAGTGAATTAATGAAAAGGAATAATTGTTATGAAGTATAGAATGCCAAAGCATATGGGCATTTGCGGGTAGTTGCTAAATTTACTTGATTGACTTCATTGTTTCGGTGAAATGGGCTTGCGATAGCCATGCTTGATGAAACTCTGTAATATTGATTGATTATGCATGCATCACTCCAATTCTCGTCTAAATTATGAAAAGGGGCTATTTTTTAGCATTCATTCGCTACTGTGTAGTTATCGGTTGTACCCATATTCATTTTCATACTTCATATGATATCATGTGCATATTTATTTGATGAATCATATGGGATGTGTTACACCTCGTACTTTTGTACATTGAGTTTCATCGTAGGCTAATTGACGTAGACTCGGAGAGTGCGATTATTTTTGGGATTAGGAGCAGGGATTCGTGTTGACCTTAAGCATACGAGAGTTTAAAACCATGTTTAGTAGGTATTGGAAGGTTTAGAGACTAAATGAATCAACGAGAATGCGTTTCGATGAAAATTGGATTTGGAGGGGAGTTATACGGACCCTAAAAGTGGTGTATCCCCAACGTATAATGGTAAAAGGGGGGAGTATATTGTGACTGTTTTAAGGCCCATTAAACGGACCATATAACATTATACAGACCGTATAATGTACTATATAGTAGAGGCGGTGGAAATCTTATTTTGTATATAATTCGACCCTCTTCCATTTTCAACATTTCTCCAGACCCTCAGCATCCCTAAAAACCCTCCCAAACATTTTCAAGCTAACCCAAGGGAAATCAAGGATTAAAAGTGAGATTCAAGTGTTAAAAGCCTCATATTACTTGTTGAATTCTAGTTCTCCTTCTTATGGTGGATTTGGAAGGTGCTTCATAGTGAAGTAATCTTTGGATTGGAGTATTCTTGAGTTCTAGAGGTATGTTCTCATCTTCTCTACTTGTATTTGAGCTTAACCAAGTCTTAATTATCTCGTTGATAAGAGACTACGAAAGATGTACCGTATATTATATCCTTGTTGGAATTGAGAAGTATGGGATGTCGTGATGCATGTTCTAATATTGTTAAGGGCTGGAAATTATGAGAGCTGGTTGTGGTTGTAGTTGTTGTTGTATATATATATATATATATATATATATATATATATATATATATATATATATATATATATATTAATTCGTGTAATCTTATCTGATTTTCTTTAGTATTACTTAATCTAATATACTCTGGGTATAACTTACTTAATTCTTGTTTTACTTCTAAGTAATTATCTTGCATTAGCCCAATGGAATAAACTTTACTTTCTGTTCTAGATGTCTAATACGATCTTCAGCTCTAAATATCTCATCGTTGATGAAATATATTTCCCAATTAAGATTATTCCTTAAGCTTAATATTGTTATATTATCACGTAAGTCTTGGCGATGGACTATGTTAATATATCTACTATATTCGGTTAAAAACTTTCTTGTTTTTTTAAGAATTATAAGTCTTTTTCGAATTAGATATATCATACGATAATTACAACGGTCAACATCGTCCTTTATCATTTGGACATTAAAACGGCCTTTCAACACCTAGGAATTTACAGGCTAATCGATCGAGTTTATTAAGAAATTAAGAGAATAACCATATACTAAGAGTAACAGATTCATAATAACAAGTAAGCAATTACATAATATTCACAGAAACATGGAATAATTTACATAATAGGGAGAGTAGTACAGAAACATAGTTAAAAAACTTACATGACTTGAAGATGGAGAGAGGTTTCCCTTTCGGGGAACCCCAAAAACTACTTCACACTAAGAGAAAATTATCGAAAACTTGATACTATTTTATAAGGAAATTTATTTTACAAAGGTTTTTGACTGGGAAAGGGATTGAGGCATTTGAAAGAGAAGGGGAATATGGAGTTTTTTCTTGAGAGGTGTTGTTGATGCTCTTGTTCGTGATGCCTTTGCTTCTCCTCAAATGTTGGTATTTATAGGTGTCTGGCGGACTTCAACTCCATATTTCAAAGTATTAAAGATTCTTTTGAGTTCAGCCGGGTGCTCTTTGGGCCCCATCGTCACGTGAAACTTTTCAAAAGAAGCTTTATATTCTTGCCTGCTTGCTGATCTGTCCACTTATTGCTGCTGCTTTATTAAAGCCGCTTTAAAAGTCTCTTTTTCTGAAAATGTCTTCTAGCCGTTGCTTTGTTCAACGAAGCTTTCTGTCTTCTGTCTTATCATGATTACTAGTATATATATATATATATATATATATATATATTATGTGTCTAGGTTATGCGATTTGCAATAGAATCAAAACTCATCCGAATTGTTGTCGTTTGGATCTTGTGAATTTTGAAATGCAAGCATTCTGAAAATTTACCATATCTCCTTCATCGAACTATGGTCGTTGATATTCTGGACTTGGAGATAATTCTGAACTAGGATTCTTAACTATGTGCTTGTCCTGTTCTTGTTTTGTCTGAAAAAATCTTTCCAATGTCTCTTTAACTATACTTTCTATTTTTTCATTTTTTTTCTTTTTTTGCAAGTGTGCTTTTCTTTGTAGAAGTTGCTCCTTGCGTAAGTGTCTTTGGTAGTCATCGTCTTGTCTGGAGAGATGAACATCCCTTATGTTCACTTTTTGGCAAAGTGACAGCCATCAACGGGTTTGATGAATCTTTACCGGCTACCGTTTGAACCGGACTAGCTGTATCCTTATCTGATACAGTGGATCTAACTGCATTCATTGGGGAATGCACACCCGTCTCATCCATTTTTGTCCGAGATGGAAAACTCTGGGATTGTGCTAACTCGAACTTAACAGCTTGTAGTCTTTGTTCTAATATCTTTACTTGTTCCAAGAGTTTCATCTTTTCTTGGACTAATGTCTCTTTCTGCTGGTTTAGTCTCTTGACGACTTCAGTCATAGTAGAACAGTGATCATAAAAAATCACCTTGTCTGTGTCTTTTTGTATGTTGTACTGAGGGATTTTGTCTAGGTTTTGTTTAAGAGTTGGAGAGATATAATAATTTGGTCCCAACATTCCTCTAACATAATCTAATGCCTCAGTAAAATCATTAAATCCTTTAAAAAGAGGTTTTCTTATATCTTTAATAGAGTCTAAGACTTCTATCCAAGTTTGAAAAACACCATTAGTTTTACCATGAACTACAACATAAAACTTAAATTTTTTGTCTAGATTTTTGTCTGTGAAATATTGACAAAGAGAATTTAAAGTAGCTACAAAGTGTTTAGAATCCTTTTTATTATGTGAAATCCATAAATTATCTACTAAACATCTCTGTTGTCTATATCTGGTAATACTTTAAAAGTCTAATTTGATGGCGGGAAAGCTACTAGATTATTAACTCCAAATTGTATTCTTTCTAGAGTATTTCTTTCTAATGAAGATGTAGGTCTAAAATGAAGATTACCTAACACTGTCTGTCTGTAAGTGTCTTGGGTTGAGGCTATGCCTTTCCCCTTGTCTGTTGTCTGAGAACTGGAAGGTCTCATGCTGTTCAAATAGAAAATTAGTTAGCAGTAATCTTTAGTCTACTTAATTGGTCTGCTAGATTACTATCTTTTCCTTTTATATGTTCAAATTTTAGATTATAAATTGAAATTGTATCTATAAAATTTAGCCATCTCCGTCTACGAATTTAACTATATATATATATATATATATATATATTCGAAAGCAAAGAAGTGTATATGAGTGTCGGTATACAAAGGTATATTGGATTGTGTTGAGTATATACGTGTTTGTGCTTGGAGGTTAGAAGGAAGGTAAGGAGAGGATATTGTAGACGTGGTTGATGTTAATGATATTGTTGATTGGGTTGCGGATACCAATAAAACTGGGGAAATGCTGCCCGATTCTCTTTAGAGCAAGTTATTGTTTTGATAGACACTATATACTAGTGTTCGCTAAGTTAATGGATAGACTATCGTTGTTATAGGTCGAGTCACAAGTTGAGACAAGTTCGTGGTTGAGTTCGTATTGGCGACACGAAGTATGCAGAGGCTATCCCTTTTCTCATTCTTGCATGATTTTCCTTTGTCGAGTTACCTTCGATTATTCGCACAAAGATGTGCTATTCGTAAAGGTTATACTTGGGTTACCATGACCCTATTGTAGTACTTCTCCCTTAGTGGGATCGAGCTTATGAATAGATGAGTTAGCTACGTAATTAGAACGATAGGAAACATGACTATAGAATGTATGGGGTTATGATAGTTGCCTTTAGGTCTATGATGTTTGCCTTCGGGGCTATAATGTTTGTCTTCGGGGCTATGATGTTTGCTTTCGGGCTATCATAGTTTCCTTCGGGGCTATTGGCCATACAGACTGCCTTCGGGGCTATGCAGATGCGCGCTTGCCTTTGGGGATATAATTATGTATACAGACTGCCTTCGGGGCTACATTGAGTGCCTTCGGGGCTAATCATGCATGTCTACACGTCTTATACGAGGCTAAGTGGCTTGTTATCATATTATTAGTTATTATGCGACAGATGCAGGTAAGTATATCCGTTATTCTTCATTGACCCTTCAGTTTATGTTCAGTTATCTTATATTTTATTTCAGTATTAGTCTCAGTCGCCTAACATACTCAGTACATTATTTCGTACTGACGTCCCTTTTCTTGGGCACCTTTGTGTTCATGACCACAGATTCAGACAGGTTGTCGGGAGGATTGCATCAGTAGGATTTGCCGAGTACCAGCCAGTGTGGTAAGCTCCATGTCATTCGGAGTTACAAGTTCAGAGTTTTATGTATATATAGTATGGGTAGGCCGGGGCCCTGTCCTGACCATGTTACAGCTACACTCCTATAGAGGATTGTAGACTTGTTTTGTCAGTACAGTATATCAGTAAAGAGGCCTTGTTATCCCTTGTGTATATCTACTTTGGGTTTTTGCTGCTTGCAGAAACGTATATTGTCCTAATCGGCCGTTTAGTTATTCATTTATGTGTTGGGATGATCCCGTTTTACGAGTTAGTTTGAAGTACAGGTATTGCAGCTTAAGGCCTCGTCGGCCCCGGATATGATATTATGTTTACAGGTTGGCCTCATTGGCCTAATTTGTCTTTCGAGACATAAATGATGTGAGTTACAGCTTGGTTCGCTCAGGTCAAGTAAGGCACAGGGTGCCATTCATGCCTCACTGAGGTTGAGGTGTGACAGGATGGTCCGGAGTGGCCAAATTGGATATGGTACTGGATAGAGTGATGATTACAATATAGCCTATTGGCTGGATGTCCGATGTAATCTGGAGGATCTAGAATTCTAGATGAGTATATGGATCTCATGAGTCCCTCATAGTCACATGAAACATACAGCAAGAGCGTGTGTATCTTTGGTGCATATTGGCCAAGACATTTTCATTGCATATCATTCATACTTGCTTGCATTCTCATTACTTAACTTGTACATGGATTCTTGGGAAGAATTGTATTTTAGTGGTTTCCTAAATCGTGAACTTTCTACTTCTTATTTGCTTAAGTGATTATAACTTGTTGAATTGCTTACTAAAGAAGTGAGGAGATTAGTATCGAAGGACCAACCCTCGCCATCACTTCAGTTTGGAGCCGGTCGATGATGTTGCTAAGTACATGTGTTTCCCCATATTCACTCTACACTTGCTACACCTTTTCTGTGTGCAGGTTTTGTTCCGCGATCTAGTAGTGGACGAGTCATCGCCAATCATTGAGGCATATCATTTGGAGTTGTCAAGGTGAGCTACTGGTTGTTCCACAGCACTGGACTCCATTTCTATCTTACTTTCTATCTTTACTCTTCAGATAGTTATTGTAGACTTAGACCTGTACTCCGTATTTAGTGGCGCTTGTACTTATGACTCCAGGTTTTGCAGGTGTATGACTTAGACTTCTGTATTTTTATGAGTTATGAGACCTTATTATTGACTTATGGGTTGTTCTTATTTTATTTCCTCTTTTATGATTATTGAAAGACGTTAGCTTTTACTTGGGGCTGCCTATGAGTTAGGGTAGGTGCCCTCATGGTCACATTGGGATTTTGGGTCGTGACACCTATCAAGGATCAAATGGGGTGGCTTGACCCCTATCAGAGCTCAGGAGTTAAGGGAGATGTTGATGGCGATAGGGGCTTGGGAAAGTAGTTGAGATGCAAATAATA
>NW_026727317.1:0-34280 GCF_029784015.1 Lycium ferocissimum
AATAAAATCCCTGGCCAAGGATTTAGCCTGACCCCGATGACCCGGGCTGACCCCAAAACTCATCAAAACGAATAGCCTCTTTATCCCCCCGACCGGCATTTGGGGGAGGAACAGGTGCGGAGGGGAGGGGCCGGGGCCCCTCATGCTTTCCTCGGGAGAGGCAGGTGAGATAGAACCTCTTCGAGACTCGCCCTTCAACATCCATAGGGGTCCTCCCCCTTTCCCCGACCCCCCTTTTTTGGGGGCGTGATGTTTTCCCTCCCCACGGGTTCGCAAAATCAAGATATTGTAAAAAAGGGGGAATCCTTTAAATGGTTTCATCCCCGATCTAAGAGAAAAAAAAAGGTCAATCTTTCCCAAATTCCCTGCCCCCTTTTTTGGGGGCGTGCTTCACCCCAAAAAAATAAGATTTCTCCGGACACGGCCGTAGAAAACCCAAAGACCCTTTCCGATACCACTTTTACCAAGGGGGGGGTTGGGCGGCCCCTACCTTTCCAGCCCTTTGAATGTACATCTCATTATTATCAACTGTGTCCATATATACGAGCTGACATGGCTGACAAAGGATATATCAAAAGTATAGACCGAGGAGGTCATACAATATCTAACTGTACATATCTGTCTACGAGCCTCTAAATGGGATACATGACACAACAAGGACGGGACAGGACCCCGCCATGCCCATATATGCACAAAAGAATCATACCACTCTAAGTTGCAACCCCGAAACAATGGAGTACGCCTGGACCAATACTGAAGGGGCAACCTAAGGATCTGTGACGTCTCCCTGTCTACAAACAAAAGAACTTCAGTATGGACAAAGTACTGAGTATGTAAGGCATAGGAGTAATATAAGAGAGATATAAGAAACTACAATGTAAGTGAATGTAACCTGTATGTCTGAGCTACCCTTAAAAGTGAATCATGTATATAATTGCTATGTATCTGAACTGCCTCTGAGGGCTGAGGATATGTATAAATACTGTGCATGCATGCATGAGGTCATATATATGCGTATATAACGCCTGTCAAGCCACTATGGGCATCTCATCGTATCATATCAGCCGCCATCATCATCTTTATCATTGTATCATCATATGACCAACTGATCAGGTGGCAGTGTGTATATAACGCCGTCACCTTTCCCCATACCCCATACATATATACATAATACATAATAAATAATACGCGCGCATATACGCCGAGGGGTCTCGTGTCTCGTATGTGTGCATATATATATATATATATATATATATATATATATATATATATATATATATATATATAATGCATAAACATGATAGGAGTATAAGTGATTCTAGAGACCTCACTAGATCTAAGAAAGACTTTCTGAAGATAACATTATGGAACATGAATAAAAAGGATCATCTCTAATTCTAGGAGTAGAGTCATTATGGAATTACATTGCGTATGCATTTAGCTTACAAGGATCATGCCAAAAAGAAGGAAAGGAATAGCCTTACATACCTCATCATCTCCTTACTACTCAATTTTCTCATTTAAAACGGTTAAATTTTAAAAGAAACCTAATCTAACCAAAGTATGGGTAAGGGTTCTGGTGATCCCCCGGGGAAGGTGTTAGGCACCCCGGTATTAAAGATCCGTAAAATACGGTTGACCTACGGGTTCTAATAGTATGCCTTTGTAGATATAAATTGCTTGTGATAAAAATTAGTTTTTGTTTCATATTTCCGCAAATAGAAATTAGTCATTCATGCCAAAAACACTCCTTTTCAAGAAACGAAAAATGGTAGAGTTTTGCCCAAAATTGGGCGTTTTTTGGATTTCGGACTAGAACACCTAGGTTAAAACCCGAAGGCGTTAACCCAAGTAGAACACTACGTAAGCCCACCCGAGTTTAGAAAAAGGTTTTTTAGAAAAAATGTTTTTAAGTATAGAAAATAGTTTTTGAAAATAGTTTTTATAGGCATACTAATATACTCCATAGGTTAGCCATATTTTTAGAACTTTTATCCAATTCTTGGTTTTAATCTTTACAAAAAGTCTCAAAGTTAACTCATTAGCCTTTTTAATAGTCAAAACAGTTCACCCAAAATGATAATCCAAGTTTACAAAACATCTTTTCCAACTCAAGTTTCAAATCAATCATAGTAGTCCTAAAGTTTGCCTATAAGTTCAAAATCATATCAAAGGTATCCAAAATCCTCAAAATCATCCGCAATCCTAAATTTGCCTAAACGGTTTTTTTTTTTTTTTTTTTTTTTTTAAATTTTGAAAATCAATTTTAGCAACTCTTAGGCGTGATAATCTCATTCAGGGTTCCAATTTATATACAAGCATACATATATATAATCAAGTAAATAATATAAAGAGTAGGGAATTGGGCCGACCAAGCCCAATAGAAAAATGCATAAATAAATATTTTCGCTCCAAATTATGCTCCAATGCCTTAGTCCTTCCATGATAGGGGTTGACTCGATCTAGAAATGTTAGTGGGCCTCGAAAGATCCACCAACAAATTGGGGAGGTCACAAAAGATAGGTGTACAAAACATTAGTAATAGGCCGAGGTCAATTATTTAATTTACAAAGCCAAAAAAAAAAATGAATTACAATACT
Source organism: Lycium ferocissimum (assembly GCF_029784015.1). NCBI lineage: Eukaryota > Viridiplantae > Streptophyta > Magnoliopsida > Solanales > Solanaceae > Lycium > Lycium ferocissimum. Next base: position 2,601 of record NW_026727317.1, read on the forward strand.
TTTAAACCAAGCCCATAATTATCATACTTATAAATAAAAGGACAATTTATGCAAAAGGCCCAATAGTTGCTATGAATTAGTAACAAACTCACAAGAACTAAGGTTTTTATTTTATATATATATATATATATATATATATAAAGCTAACAAGAATGAATAAATCACACTAAACCTATCAACACAATGTCAAAATTCTAACTTAAGCTACTATTTTTCTTATTTTTATCAATTTTAATTAACCTAAAATCACTTAACATTGTCAAAAATAGTAATAAATCCATAGGATACTCACTTAATCATGTAAACAAAGTTAGGCTAGCACATAGTCCTTTTCAACTATGCATCATAAATAACATATAATCATAACTTAAAATGAAATAAGGGATGGAATCTCTTTTTCTTATTTTTATCGATTTAACTAACCTAAAATCACTTAACATTGTCTAAATCAAACTTCTAATTTATTTTCATTTTTTCAAATAGTAATAAATCCATAGGATACTCACTTAATCATGTAAACAAAGTTAGGCTAGCACCTAATCCTTTTCAACTACACAAGCATCATAAACAATATATAATCATAACTTAAAATGAAATAAAGGATGAATTTTTTTTCTTATTTTTATCAATTTAACTAACCTAAAATCACTTAACATTGTCTAAATCAAACTTCTAATTTATTTTCATTTTTTCAAATGGTATCAAATTCACATAATATCCACTTAATCATCAAGCAAGACTAAGCTAGCAAAGAATTATTTTTAACTAACACAAGTATCATAATAAATATATAATCATAACTAGAAATGAAATAAAGGATATCAATTTAACTAACCTAAAATCACTTAACATTGTCTAAATCAAACTTCTAATTTATTTTCATTTTTTCAAATGGTATCAAATTCACATAATATCCACTTAATCATCAAACAAGACTAAGCTAGCAAAGAATTATTTTTAACTAACACAAGTATCATAATAAATATATAATCATAACTAGAAATGAAATAAAGGATAGAATGAGAGGTTACCTTTTGATGGGGCTAAATCTAAAGATCAAAATGAGGATTTTTTCAAATACTTCAAAGCACCAAACACTTCACAAATCTTTAAACCCCTTTTTTTTTTAAATTTTTTTTTCTATATTTTCTATATGTATATCTTATATTTGTATCTTTTGTTGCTAAGCTTTGAATATATAAATCAAACTTTAGCTTTTAGGATGCCAAATTTGAACTTTTTTTTTTTTTTTTTTTTTTTTTTTGTTTTTTTATTCTTTTTTTTTTTTTGTTTTTTTTTTTTTTTTTTCCCAAAAATAGAAAAAGAAGATTCCCCTTTTTTTTTCTCTCAAAAACCCCCCCCCCCCCCCCCCCCCCCCCCCACACCCCCAAAAAAAAAAAAAAAAAAAAAAAAAATCTTCCCTTTTCTTAATGTCCATCCCTTCTATTTGTAGGCAAGCCAATTTAGAATTTCATGGACAAAAATAGGCCATGTGGCCATAGCCCCCCCCCCCCCCCAAATCCTTATTCAAATTTTCAAAAATCATCCAACTAAGCAATTAGAATTCTATGGACAAAAATAGGCCACTTGGCCGTACTTTTCCCCCAAAAATCCTTATTCAAATTTTCAAAAATCATCCAACTAAGCATTTAGAATTCTATGGACAAAAATAGGCCACTTGGCCGTACTTTCCCCCCCCCCCCCCCCCCAAAATCCTTATTCAAATTTTCAAAATCATCCAACTAAGCATTTAGAATTCTATGGACAAAAATAGGCCACTTGGCCGTACTTTTCCCCCAAAAAGACCTTATCCAAATAGTACCAACAAAGGTACAAATGGATAAAATCCCCTTCTTATTTTTTATAAAAATGTAGCATAGTTTTTATATAGTTTTAGGTTAATTAGTCTAATACGCCCCTCGTAAAATAATATTTTGATGAAATAAAAATTATAATACGTCGTTTTAAAATACGAGCTTCAAAACGAGCCCAATATTGATATACTTCCGAGCAATATTTAAAAATGTGAAAAAATGCGGTCAAAATGAGCCGTAATTCATACGTCATTTTTAATTAACAATTTTTCCGAGTTAGACGGAGCGGGATATGTATCTTCTTTTCAAATCACGTTTGTGAAAGTAAATAACTCGTAATTTCTTGTAATTGTTAATTTTTATGAAAATAATAATTAAACGTCAATTTTTGCAATTTTCTCGGGATTTTTAATTTTTTAATTTTTTAAGGGCATCCTTACTCCATCTTGGACTCGAAAAATTTGAAAATTAAAATACGCGTTTTATGAGGTGAAAATTAGGTGTCAACAGCTGCCCCTTCGGAGTTCGAGGATGGCAAGGCCATCCTTGAGCTGCGAATTTGACAAACCTAATTTTCACCGAATAAAAGAAATTACAGCCTTCTTTTGCGCAAAATTTTGAAAGTATGGCCGGACCCCGATTTCTGGGCTTCCTACATATCTCAGGCCACATGAGAATTCAGGCCGTTTGTAGTTCTGACTCTATGAGGACTATGAAAAATAAGAGTTTTCTTTAAACTACCTCGAGGTGTCTCGAGATAATTATAGGAATATGGCCGATCCTCGAAACTTGAGTAGCCTACATATCCTGGCTTTGGGAATCAGGCCAATTGTAGTTCGACTCGATAGCCCGAAAAGGAATATCCCTTTATGTGGGAATCCCTTTGGCTACTTCCGGTTGAAATTCCGAACCGGAGGCGGTTTTTGGAAAGGATTTATTAGTGTTGATGCTTGAAGTGATCTCCAATCCCTGGTGTAGAAAGCTTGACTCTCGTACACGATTTTTGACCGGCTGCCCAAGAAAAGTTCCACGTACGCTCCGCATGTTTTGAATTCGGCTTTTGCTTCCTATCTCGGTAGCTTTTAGCCATCTCCAAATGTTGAGTCTTGCGTGTTAGTTTTTTGAAAATTTTGATTTTAATGTAGTCATACCTGAATGGCATTTTGCCATTTTGTTGACATTGAAGTCATCCTCCAATATTATGTCCGCCTTTTCGCAAATGCTTGTCCGTCTTCTTTCTTTTCTCCAGTAAGTGTGTGTTTTCCGTGTATTTTTTGAAAAAAATGATCTACTCTGGATAATAATCACGATACTTTGACCGGCTCTTTTTCCGTCATTTTCAGATGTTTTCATTGTTCAATGATAACTTCCGTTGGGATCTGGGTCGGGCTATACCGCATTTTTGCAAAACCTACACACCCCAGTCCGGTTGTCATTTTCGTAAGCAAGATGCTACTAATGAAAACCATGTTTTCAAGTGCGGGGTCATTTTTGTTTCTTATGACATCCGCCACCCCTGAAAATTTGGACTCATATCATTTTCACATATTGCGGTGACTGTCGCAAATTTGGTGTCGACTGCATCGTTATCCTCATACGAAGCTTGCGGTATACCAGTTCGGGACCACATCACTTATAGTCAAAAATACCCAAATGTAGACTGCACATCAGAGTGCAGTATCATATTCCTTTCATGATAACTACTAACCTCTGTGTCCAGAATTACAACATTTAGTCGAATATTCAAGTTAACTACGCATATTCAAGTGCGGAGCCTTTTCTCATGACTACCACTATCCCCGAACCATGATTACGTTAACTTGAAATAAGCGCGATAGCGACCGCAAATCTTGATGTAGGAATCACATTCGTATTTCAACGATTGTGGACATCAACCTCGGAATTATGCTACCTATTTTTGGCTATATATATGGATGACGACTCAGCCCCTTCGGCACGTAGTCATTTAATCCATATCGTCATTTGAGGAATGAAGCTTACCTCGGTGGCAAGACTGACACCTTCCTTTTTTGACTCCGGGGAAGAATACCCGCCCGTCGATAGGGTTCACATCTTCCAAAAGGACTAGACTCGATTGTGAATACGGCATTTCAATACCGATATCAACGCGTCGTCTTAAATTTTTAGATTTTTATGACGTCTAATCAGTCAATGTATCAAGGCAAGCCATGCGACGTCTAGGCCGGGGTCTCAATACCTTGACACAATATTGTTTAGTGGAGACCAAACTTTGGTAAATCGTGATTATATCTTTTTGTAGTCTTAAAATTTTCTTTTGTAAAAATCTTTGTGCTCTGCAAAACGAACAAACTTGTTAGTGTAAAACAAACTTTACTTAGGGAGGATTTCGTTACCCTTTCTCGGATGCTTTTGCTTTATCACATCTCTTCAAGTTTTTGTCTTCGTTTTGCTTCGTCATCATTATTCCCTTTTCGGATGCTTCTCGCTTTTATTGCTTTGTCTTTGAATTTTTCGTCTTTGCTTTTGCTTTTGTTGTTTCGCCTTTGGTTTTTTGCTTTGTTTTGTTCCGCTAGCGCCATTTCCTGTCTCAATCACTGAACAAACAAGTTAGCGGAAAAAAACTCTATTTAAATAGCTTTGTTACCCTTTTCGGGTGTTCCTTCGTTGAATTGCAGCTTCTGTTGTTCTTCCTTTGAATTTTGTCTTAAATGCATGGTCCTCTCGGCATTTTGTTTGAATGAATGGCCCTCTTAGCAATTTGAATGAATGGCCCTCTTGGCTGTATGTGTCATCTCCTTAGCATGTTTAAACTGCAAAACCTTAGAAACCTTATCAGTAGATAATGCGGTATAAACGTTCACCTAAGGTGGATGAATAAGTATGTCCCTTTCTAAGGTGGACAAATTATACGTCCCTTTTTTAGGTGGATAAATAGTTAAACGTCCCTTTCTTAGGTGGACGAGCCAGTATTGTCCCTTTCTAAGGTGGACAAGCAAATATTGTCCCTTTCTAAGGTGGACAAGCAAATATTGTCTTGGTAAAAATAAATTGAGATACCGAGAACCATGTGTTTGACATGGTTTATGTCTCATTGTCGATGTGGGTGGCCAAAATGCTCTCCTTTGCTTTCTTTGAAGCCTTTGTTATGTGGCGATCATCTTGATGCCTTTCTGAATTTTGAATTGTATTGCCAAAGTCCGTTCTGATGGTCCTGCCACCTGTACTCAAAGCAAATGATTAGTAGATACGTTGTCGCTTTGCTAGCGACCGTAGTTAAAATAATTCTTAAGAAAGAAACTTGGGGAAAGGGCTAATGGTATATGCGAACCACCGAGCATCTTTTGCTCATTGTAGAGGCAGGCCGCGCTTTCCATGCTTTTTCTTCGTGGTGGTCCTTGACGCACTTTGTAGGATCTCTGCTTTTCCCGAAGAGTTTGGTATTCCTTTTCAACAAATTGCTCCTATTTGCGGTCAAGGGAAGTCGTTAATGACTTGATGGTGACTTTCTGCAAAACTTGAAGCAAAAAAGGCGTTAAACTAGTCAAAAGAAATGACAATGTATTCATAAAGGAGAAGAAGAGAGTTCAAAGTGTAGCCGTTTGGCTTTCGCCATTCGAGAGGCTTTATTTGATTTTTCTTGTCGTTGTTGCGGATTTGATGTCCACTTTCGTCCGTCATTTTTGGGCATGTCCTCGATGTTTGACGGTGTTACCTGCAAAACCCTTATATTAAAGTTAGTAAGGTATGACAAGATAAAGTTGGATATGAAACCGTTTGACGTGGCGACTCTTGTCTGGTTGATGCCTTTGATAGTATCATGTCGCTTGGCAACGACGTTATTCTGAGTCTGAAAAATGGAAATTTTGAGGTTTCCTCAAAATTTCTGCCCCAGTGTAGAAGTGTATTCGCTAATTCTTAAACTTGCCGTACCGAAAGAATTTTTGAGATCCTCTCAAAAATTCTGCCCCAGTTAAAGCTGCGTCGGCGACCTATCGTGTCGAGTTTTGAGGAAGTTTTGAGATCTCCCAAAAAGATCTCAAAATTTCTGCCCCAGTTTCTATCTAGGGATATCTACGATTTTCGTTTGGTGCGACCAAACTCGAAAAACGCCTATGTAATCCCACTTTGGGAATTATGTCATAAACATAATTGGTGGTAATGTTTTTATGACGTCATCTCGAATTTTCGAGACCAGCGTATCGTCCTATGACAATCCACTTTAGAGATAGGCAATGTCTACTTAAGAGGTAAGTGTCACGTTTTTAGGGCGGACGACCCTGTTTGTCTCATTTTTAGGGCGGACGACCCTGCTTGTCACATTTTTAGGGCGGACAACCCTGCTTTGTCACGAAGATAAGTTTGTTTCTATTCTACCATTCTCGCGTAGTTATAACCCCTCGATTTTGATTTATAGTTATAACCTTCTTGGTATCGCTTGAGAACGGCTTTCTCGGCATTCTTCGTAGCCTTCTTGACTTCTTTGTCGTCATCTCGACCCCCGAGGACTGTGGTTCTCTGGGTTAGATGGTTGTTTTGCCCTTTTTGGCTCTTTTATGCCGTCTTTACGACACTATGTCTATCTTATAGCCCTTCTTGATGGCATCGCCCTTGTGGCGCTTCGTCCATTTGTAGCTTCTTTTGCTTGATTTTGTTTATAGCCCTTTCGGCTCAATTGTGTCGCCCTTGCGGCGTTTTGTCCTTTTATAGCCCCTTTGGCTCAATTGACTCATTTCCTTTGACATTGAGGACGATCACTACTTTGATGCCTCTTAATCTTATAGCAATCACCTGTACTTAAAGAAGATGATTAGTAGCTACGTGGTCGCTTTACCAGTGACTTTAGTCAAGATAATCTAAAAAGGACTTTAGAAAGATATACGAAACCGTTGAGCAATTGCTTGCTTTTGTAGGGGTAGGCCTTGCTCTCTGTCGGCTTTTTCGATCTTCGACCGTACTTTGTAGCCTGATGTGGAGCTCCTATTTTTCGGGAAGATTCGGCATTCCTCCTAAGCAAGTTGTCCCATTTTGGGGTCGATGGGAGTCATTGATGACTTGAAGTTGACTCTGCAAAATTTTAAAGCAAAGTCGTTAAAAGTAGCCTTTAAAAATTGGGAGAAGAGTTAGAGATGCCGCCGTTCGGCCTGGGCCATTAAATAGGCTTTTGAGATTTTCGGCCATCTTTGAAGGCTTGATGTTTGTTTTGCTTGTTTTGTGATGATTACGCTCGGGCAAGTGACGTTGTTGATCCTTTAGTCTTGATGTGCCAGTCTTTGGCAGTGTTGATGCATGATCCTGCGAGATTCGACTTTATTGTCGGTAGAATCATAGTATTGTTTTGATAAGGATAACGCAAAAGGTTAGTGACGAAGCCGTCTTGGCTTATGTGGATTGGTGAGGATCCGGCCCGGCGTCTCATAATCTTGATTCCGAGTTCAACTTTGCATAATGTCGTAACTGCAATATTCTAAGAGCAAGTGTAGTGGACATAACGAAGTGAAAGGAATCCAATTTGAAGGCTGAGTTAGAAATGAAGCCGTTTTTGGCTTATAGAGTTGAGGCGATGGTAGGCTCAATAACGCCTTTGGTTGGACTTGACGTCGACTTGAGGCTCGTTGTTTTGTAGCTTCCTTGTCCCTGTGCTCAAAGAAAATTTCTTTAGAGTAAAAGTGATTGACTCGTGTTGACCTCACCGAGCGTGTCATGATAGACTGAAGGAAACGGGAATGTGATCCCAGGATAAGTATTGAGTGAGTCGAAGGCTAAATAACCGATATAGGACGTCACGTAAGGCACGTTCCATTTTTTTTTATTTCTATAAAAGGATGAATCGTTCGTTCGAAAGAAGCCACTTACGTTCTTATTTTGGATTCTCATAAGGGAAGGAGTTGTTCGTTTGATTGGGCAACTCTAATGAATGAAGATATCAGAATTGTCGAACTGTTTTGAACCAGTCGCCCCGGCTTCCAGTCCTAGGGCACTTAGTTCAAGATGTTTGCGCTTGAAAATTTGAATAGCTTGACTGATTCAAAGACATACCCCAGATCTGCTCGGAGAGTCCATATTTTGAAACAGTGGAAGAATGAAGTTTTTGAAGACTGGATCAAAGACGTACCCCGATTCCTTATCGGGGTTTGTGGTTTGAAACAGTGGGGAGACCGCACCCTTATATAGGATTGCCTACGTATCTTGCTGGAACAAGAATCAGGTCTGACGTAGTTCGGAATTCGAAACTAACGTATTTGGCTTGTCTATCTGAATAAGCGCAGGCTTGTCATTTTTGGATGTCGGACATTTTAGCGTAGCGCATGGGTGGTCTAAAAAAGGTCGTAATCTTGAATTTTTTAAGGAGTTGTGATTTGGATTTTGTAATATCATGATAGTGTAGCGCATGGGTGAGCTAAAAAAAAAGTTGTGATTTGAATTTTGTGAGATCACGATAGCGTAGCACATGGATGGGCTAAAACGGATCACGACTTAAGTTTCGTTACCGAAACCTCTCGGTGGTCCCCACGAGTCAATCAAAAGAGAAGAAAAACTCAAGAGGTAAACGTGTTAGTTCGTTAATCATAATAAGACATGTAACATCTGTTTTACTTGAAACATATTGTCCAAACTTCGGCTCACATAGAGACTTTTGGAGATGACCCGAATGGACAGGATTTTGCCCATTCGACGATTTTTGTGCGACTTTGGTAATCTTTGTATGTGATGTGATCTTTGAGGATGACACGGTCAACGAGTATTGGATGATGACTCGACCATTTTGGACTTGAAGTGTTTGGACTTTGAAAGGGCAAAGTATGACCTTAACGATCTTTTGGGTCTGATAAGAATGATTTTTTAGGAATGAAGTAGTTGTCGGCAATTTGCGATGGTTGGGCTATTTTGTCTTAAAACTTTAGAGGTTGCGAGGACCGAGGGGTGCGGCTCTTAGCAATATTGAGTGTAAAAAATGTGCTTTTGGAAATGACGTGGTTCACGTGGATTGGATGATGATCGAACGACGTTTTAGAAGTTTTAGAAAACTTGACTTTTGACGTGGTGTTTCGAGATTTTACTTTGGGGTGCGTTTTGACGACATTCTAAGATTTTGGGAACCGAACTATGGACTATTCGTGTTTGAAGCAAAACATATGTCTTTATATGTGTAAATCAAAAATAGGCATGGCAAAGCAGAGTATATAGCACGTAGCATGTAAACAATATATATCATGTAATCAATATATCAACAAAAGTATACTATCGTTTGAAGGATGCAGGTACCGTTAAGACGTTCCGTTTGCCCCAATATATACAACATTGATAAATATCGAATGGGGATACATAATAGGGAACGGGGTATACAGAATATCAGTCCGCGTGGGGTACAACTCCTAAACTAAAAAGTAAAAACCCAAACCCAAGGGCAAACGGTTCATATAACGGCATGTACATCCTTCAATTTTTCACATAGTTGGATGCGGGCGGTCTTCCTGTCCGATTCTGTAGGTCTAAGATACCTAAACCGGTCTATGGTCCGTATGCGCTATATCAGTAGGGATTTGGATTCGCTCTACACTAGTTATTCTCGAGTGATTTTTCAAGCAAATGACACCGGTTACCCAAGCGGACAAGCTGGGGGGTGGGCTCTCTAAGGCTGTGGGATGACCGCATGCCCACTCGACCTTAGAGACCTCCAAAGAATATAGTAAAAGGTGTTTTTAGTGAAGGTATGACCGCAGCTCATCCCGCGTCGTCACCCTTGGAAAAAGTGTAAAATAAATGCCAGGAGTGATGGAGTATGCATGCATGAATGACAATTATATTTTGCGGAAATTTAAACACATAAACAATTTATATCACTTAAACAATTTATATCATACAAACACACAAATTATTGGAACCCTTATGGTTAGAACCTTAAATTTTCCCCAGTGGAGTCGCCATCTGTAGCGGTTCGATATTTTTTCCGATTCGTATTTGCACTTGCCTCATTTAAAAAGAAAAGTATCCCGGAGAAGTACGGTTGTCAATCGTACCGGGAAAAAGGAAAAATATACCTCTACGTGGATGGTGCTCTAAATGGATATTGTTTAGAGTCGCCACCTAATTTTTAGGAAATTAGGAAAACCAATTCGAAAAGGGTTCATTTAAAACGGTTAAATTTTAAAAGAAACCTAATCTAACCAAAGTATGGGTAAGGGTTCTGGTGATCCCCCGGGGAAGGTGTTAGGCACCCCGGTATTAAGGATCCGTAAAATACGGTTGACCTACGGGTTCTAATAGTATGCCTTTGTAGATATAAATTGTTTGTGATAAAAACAGTTTTTGTTTCATATTTCCGCAAATAGAAATTAGTCATTTATGCAAAAATACTCACTTTTCAAGAAACGAAAATGGTAGAGTTTTGCCCAAAATTGGGCGTTTTTTGGATTTCGGACTAGAACACCTAGGTTAAAACCCGAAGGCGTTAACCCAAGTAGAACACTACATAAGCGCACCGGAGTTTAGAAAAAGGTTTTTTAGAAAAAATATTTTTAAGTATAGAAAATAGTTTTTGAAAATATTTTTTATAGGCATACTAATATACTCCATAGGTTAGCCATATTTTTAGAACTTTTATCCAATTCTTGATTTTAATCTTTACAAAAAGTCTCAAAGTTAACTCATTAGCCTTTTTAATAGTCAAAACAGTTCACCCAAAATGATAATCCAAGTTTACAAAACATCTTTTCCAACTCAAGTTTCAAATCAATCATAGTAGTCCTAAAGTTTGCCTATAAGTTCAAAATCATATCAAAGGTATCTAAAATCCTCAAAATCATCCGCAATCCTAAATTTGCCTAAACGGTTTTTTTTTTTTTTAATTTTGAAAATCAATTTTAGCAACTCTTAGGCGTGATAATCTCATTCAACTTAATACATCCAATTTATATACAAGCATACATATATATAATCAAGTAAATAATATAAGAGTAGGAATTGGGCCGACCAAGCCCAATAGAAAAATGCATAAATAAATATTTCCGCTCCAAATTATACTCCAATGCCTTAGTCCTTAAAGGGGTTGACTCGATCTAGAAATGTTAGTGGGCCTCGAAAGATCCACCAACAAATTGGGAGGTCACAAAAGATAGGTGTACAAAACATTAGTAATAGGCCGAGGTCAATTATTTAATTTACAAAGCCAAAAAAATGAATTACAATACTTTTAAACCAAGCCCATAATTATCATACTTATAAATAAAAGGACAATTTATGCAAAAGGCCTAATAGTTGCTATGAATTAGTAACAAATTAAACTCACAAGAACTAAGGGTACTTTTTTTTAAAATATATTTTATATATCTATACTATATTAAAAGCATGAACTCCTTAATCTAAAAGTTAAATTACCTAAATACACTTCTTAAAAATCTAATTATATTATTTATTAAAAGTATTTAAGAAAAAAAACTGCCACTCGGGAACAACTCCAAAGCAAACTAACGGATGTGTTTAAATAGAAAGATGTGTCTTTTCCTTAAGGTTGGTGTCCTTTTAATTATTAACCAACTTTTCTTTATGATAGAACACAAGAAAGAAAGATTTTGTCTATCTAAAGGGCTTATTACAACAGCCTAATGATACGTTTTCCGGCCAGAACAAGTAAACTAGAGGCGAATTTATATTGTATGTGGGGGTGCACATCAACTGGAGACTTTGAAAAAAGTTTCATATGAAAATATAAATATCCTCTGTAGCTACTAAATATATAGAGGCAGTGACACTTCAAAAACAAATGAAGCACCGATACACCAACGTAGATTAGTCCTTTAAATCCTTTCTGCTAAGTAGTGAGTGCTTGAAGTTATGTCAGAGACAATGTTGTTATTTAAGTTCTATTTATGCTTCCAGCCCTTCTTTGTTTCCTTCAAACTTATTTTTCATTGTTCTTTTCCATGCATATAAGCTTTTACTATTTTGAGTTGGTTTTTACTCTACCAGAATTCTTTTGTCTCTTCCCCCAATTATAATTCTTGGTTTTTTTTCTCTCTATTCATTTCCGCTACCCAACAGCCCTTCACCCATTATATTGTTTAGATAAATTGACTTGAATTGTTCATAATTTTTGGTGAATTAAATTAATTACATTTATTTTTCTTTGGTTTGATTATGACTCCAGAGCTATGATGGCTTACAATTTATCTTTGGATAGGTGTAATTAATTTATTAACATTTTTGTCATAAAACATATGAAATGGTTCAAGCCTCATATAGATGAAAATATTATAAAGTTAAATAATTTAATCATATACCAATACATCGAATTTGAGATACTCTTTTTTACCAACTAATCAGATGGATAACCATGCTTTTTTATTTTTTGAGCATTTCTCAATTATTTTCTGATTTTTAATAAAAATGAATCCAAACAAAAAAAATGTAAATGAATAAATTTCTGTTTGTTGATTGATTTGGCTATTTATAAATGAAAAACATAGTATATCAGAACAAATTAATACATAATGGATTGAAACAACTGGGTATACATCTTATTATCGGCCTCTATGACAAATAATAAGTTACACTTTATAAGATAATAGTGCACCAACGAGAAGTTCTGGATAGGTGCAAAATAAGAGATGCTATCTGGACCTTTAAATTCTCAAGAGACACTTGGCATTAATCCAGGTGTGTACTGGAAAGTATTGGAGCGTTTAGTACTGGAGGAGATCCAGATTTTTTTTTAAATAGATTAAAATGGAATTACTACTTTAGCACTTGAACGATTACTATATTTTAGTTTTTATAACCGACCAAATTTGCGAGCAATAAACAATATTATATTGGATTAGCATCAATTACAAAGAACCACTATAGCTATATGTAAATTAATATTAAAAATAATATGAAAACATTAAGGTAAGATACACTATATTGCATGTTAGTATTTCATAAAATAAAAAAGTAAAAATCATGTATGTTTTTTTTAAATATTCATTGTTCAACTTTGTAGGTTTCGATTATACCCAATCATATACTTGGCCATAAAGAATAATTCATCATCCATTGATTAACAATATTGACTATTCATAAAAAGTTAATCTTTGTAAATACTTTATTTATATTTCTCCATATTGTTATTTCTTTTTTGGATTGATGTGGTTGCTTCTTTTTTTTTAGCCGAGGGTCTTTCGAAGTCTCTCAACCTTCATGAAAGAGGTAAGGTGTCGTCTGTACACTCACTGGACACCCCACTTCATAGGATTACACTGGGTATCTTGTTGTTTAATAGTTGTATTATTTTATAAAATTGTGTACAACATAACTCGGTATACAAGTGCGTCGCACGTGCCGTGAAACTAGTATATATATGTATCAAAAGCTAACAAGAATGAATAAATCACACTAAACCTATCAACACAATGTCAAAATTCTAACTTAAGCTACTATTTTTCTTATTTTTATCAATTTTAATTAACCTAAAATCACTTAACATTGTCAAAAATAGTAATAAATTCATAGGATACCACTTAATCATGTAAACAAAGTTAGGCTATCACATAGTCCGTTTCAACTACATAAACATCATAAATAACATATAGTCATAACTTAAAATGAAATAAGGGATGAAATCTCTTTTACAGCCAATAACTACCTCTAAGACTTATTTATTAGTAATAGCTACCTTTTTAAAAAAACTATATTTGGTAGCTTAATTATTTATCAAATTACCATGTATAATTTGTTTTTGTAACTACAGTGTATTTCCCTAAAAATAAGGTACCTCTCTCCCACTTACGCACAATCTTTTTTTTTTTTTTAAATATTTTTCTCTCACTTATCAAATCTATTTTCTCCCTCACCCCTCTTTCTCTCTCTGTTCCATCATCTACCCATATTTCTCTTACAAATCGAAGAATCCTAATAGTAGCCATGATCGACGATGGAGTGAAGCTTTATTAAAAAGAGCCACGGTTGACGACGGAGTGAAGCCATGGTCGGCGACGGAGTGAAAAAAAGAGCTCTAACAACGGTGAAGGACGACGGAGTGAAGCTTTATTAACTAGTCCAATTGAAAGTCTTTATCTCCGGATAATGTCCTTTTTGTGGCAATCTGAGACGACTCGCTTCTTTCCCATGAGAACACCATTAATGAGAGTTGTGGAGCTTCATGCCCACCAATTGTTTGATAAAATGTTTTAGTATATTTTAGTGTATTTCTGTGTATTAACAAATAATATATTTAATTTTCAATATATTTCAGTATATTATTTCGCTGTATTTGAATGTATTTATCTTTTTTTGGTGTAAATATAGTGAATGCTCGCAATATAGAGTCTATTTTTACTACATTTTGTTTTCACGACTTTTGTATTTATTTGTATTTCAATGTATTTCGCATTTTGTATTTCTAATTTATGAAATGATTTCGATATATTTTCATTGTATTCCATTATATATACACATACTACAACTTTATATTTATTAAAAATTAACCATATTTCTTTATATTTCAGTGTATATTTTTCTGTGTTTGAAAGTTTTTAGATCTTTAGTGGTTTTTGAATTCAAAAAGTTTTGATTGTGATAAAATGAGAGAGATTCGTAAGCTTTTATAGAAGAACAACCGTTTTGCGTGATTTATGAGAAGTTTTAAATTGAATCCCATATTTTTTTTTTAAAACTATTCCATAAATAGGGCCTGATTTTACTCTTCAGTGATTTGTGTGAAATATGGTTGATTTAATTTGACTTACTATTTAAAAAGGAAAAGAATATTATGTTCCAAAAATATAGCCTATTTTTTCTCTCGAATTTTTTTTTTAAAAAATATGTTCCAAAAATAGAGCCCAAAGTTACTCTAACGTGTTTTGTATTTCTTTTGTATTTCGCTGTATTCCGCTATATTTCACTGTATTTCAAAAATGCGAGATACAACTAAAATACAGTCAAAAGCAACTACGAATTGTAAATCTTCAATTTGTATTATAACTGTGACTCAAGGCCAAGGCCACTAAGGCAATGGCCTTGGGGCCCCATTTTTTATCATGTTTTATTGCTAATTTGTTTAAAAAATTATTGTGACTTATAATATTTTTATATGTAGTTTCTAAATATGTAATTGTATTTTAAAAAACTTAAAGATTGTATGTCCGAATTCCGGATACAAATAATAAAATTTGACTCTTAAAATTCAAATTGTGTCACAAAACTTGAGATAGAGGGAGTAAACAATTTTTATAAAAAAAAAAAAAAAAGAATTTTTTTTAGTGACGTGATTGATTAGCTATATTGTTGTCACTTGAATATTTTTTAGAATAAATTGATTTGAAAAAATTGTTAACAACTTTGTATTGTTCTTGACGATTATAAAATATTAATTAATGACTTCGCATCTAAAAAAACTTTTAAAATAGATTTTAAATAAACATATATATCACAATTTTTTCTTTTAATAAAAATAGGGTCTCTCTTTGAAGTTTGGTCTCCCTTAAGGCCCCGCTATAACTAGTTAGAAGTCATTAAAAGGTAGCTATTTGGGTAAGTTTCCTCTCTCTTTTTCTTATTTTTATCAATTTAACTAACCTAAAATCACTTAACATTGTCTAAATCAAACTTCTAATTTATTTTCAATTTTTCAAATAGTAATAAATTCATAGGATACTCACTTAATCGTGTAAACAAAGTTAGTCTAGCACCTAATCCTTATCAACTACACAAGCATCATAAACAATATATAATCATAACTTAAAATGAAATAAAGTATGGAATTTTTTCTTATTTTTATCAATTTAACAAACCTAAAATCACTTAACATTGTCTAAATCAAACTTCTAATTTATTTTCATTTTTTCAAATGGTGTCAAATTCACATAATATTCACTTAATCATCAAGCAAGACTAAGCTAGCAAAGAATTATTTTTAACTAACACAAGTATCATAATAAATATGTAATCATAACTAGAAATGAAATAAAGGATATCAATTTAACTAACTTAAAATCACTTAACATTGTCTAAATTAAACTTCTAATTTATTTTCATTTTTTCAAATGGTATCAAATTCACATAATATCCACTTAATCATCAAACAAGACTAAGCTGGCAAAGAATTATTTTTAACTAACACAAGTATCATAATAAATATATAATCATAACTAGAAATGAAATAAAGGATAGAATGAGAGGTTACCTTTTGATGGAGCAACCTAAAGATCAAAATAAGGATTGGTTCAATATACTTCAAGCACCAAATACTTCACAAATCTTTAAACTCCTTTTTCTTTTAAAATTTTTTCCTCTTTTTCTATATGTATATCTTCTCTTTTTATCTTTTGTTGCTAAGCTTTAAATATATAAATCAAACTTTACCTTTTAGGATGCCAAATTTGAACTCTTTTTTTCTTTTCGTTTTCCTCTTTTTTATTTTCTTCTTTTTTCATGTTTTTTTCTCTTTTTTTATTCTCCTTTTCCCAAAAATAGAAGAAGATTATCCCCTTTTTTTCTCTCTCAAAAACGCCCCCCAAAAAAAATCTCCCTAGAAAAAGCTCCCCCTTTTCTTAATGTCCATCCCTTCTATTTGTAAGCAAGCCAATTTAGAATTACATGGACAAAAATAGGCCATGTGGCCAAAGCTTTCCCCCCGAAAATCCTTATTCAAATTTTCAAAAATCATCCGACTAAGCAATTAGAATTCTATGGACAAAAATAGGCCACTTGGCCGTACTTTTCCCCCAAAAAAATCCTTACTCAAATTTTCAAGATCATCCAACTAAGCATTTAGAGTTCTATGGACAAAAATAGGCCACTTGGCCGTACTTCCCCTAAAAAAATCCTTATTCAAATTTTTAAGATCATCCAACTAAGATTTAATTATGGCGAATATAGGCACTTGGCCGTACTTTCCCCCCCAAAAAGACCTTATCCAAATACTACCAACAAAGGTACAAATGGATAAAATCCCCTTCTTTTTTATAAAAATGTAGCATAGTTTTTATATAGTTTTAGGTTAATTAGTTTAATACGCCCCTCGTAAAATAATATTTTGACGGAATAAAAATTATAATACATCGTTTTAAAATACAAGTTTCAAAATGAAACCAATATTGATATACTTCAGAGCAATATTTAAAAATGTGAAAAAATGCGGTCAAAATGAGCCGTGATTCATACGTCATCTTTAATAAATATTTTTTCCGCGTTAGACGGAGCGGGATATGTATCTTCTTTTCAAATCACATTTGTGAAAGTAAATAACTCAAAATTTCTTGTAATTGCTAATTTTTATGAAAATAATACCTAAACGTCAATTTTTGCAATTTTCCCAAGATTTTTAATTTTTTAATTTTTTTAAGGGCATCCTTACTCCGTTTTAGACTCGAAAAATTTAAAAATTAAAATACGCGTTTTATGAGGTGAAAATTAGGTGTCAACAATCAAGACATTGGGAATCTCATAAGTTCAACTAAACTAATACTTGAGCTAATGAAAATCGGACAACATTTCTCTTATATCTTTTACTTCCACCAATCTTCCAAATAACACCCAAATATCAACAACAATGTCAACAATTCCATAATTAAGAGATTATATACAATTTATACTTAAATCAATCCAAAACTTCCTTTCAAATTCCATTCATAATCAACAACTACAACACAATACTTGTAGCTTTTTCTACCATCATTTCCTTCACTTTTGTGACTTATTAACCTCCAAATCAACTTAATATAAGTAATAAAAGGAAGAGCATACCTTATATTTGAAGAACTTCACTCACACAATCTTGTTTTTAAACCAAATCCACCATAAATTCAACTAAAAGCAAGGACCATCATCTTCCATAAACTAGCTTAGGCATTTTAAAGCTTGATTTCCACTTGAATTAGCTTAGGAGGTGTATGGAAATGTAGAGATGGTAGAGAGAGCTTGAAGAGTCTAGAAAATTCTGATTTTTGGGTGTAAATAATAACCCAAGGTCGTGGCCCTTTAAATTTATAGGAGAGAAAAATTTTCCAAAAAATGCTTTAATACTTCGACGACAAGCCAACCTACTCGTAATTATTTGACAGTTTGTGGACTTGCTTTAAGAATTACGTCAAGCGAGGCTAGTCTTTATTCTCGAGGGTTGTTCGACAAGGCGAATTGATGGTCCATCGACCATTCGACGGTCTGTCGACTTGCAACCGTCGAGTTGCCCAGTTGTCACACTCAGTTTCTTTTTGTTCGTTCAGCCTCCCATCTTCCCGATACTTGCTGGACATAACTTAAACTCCCATATACGTAGAATGATCATGTAGAATCTCTTATGACCTTGACAACAACTTCACTTTCTAATTCCACATCGGCTATCTCACGGCGAAACTCAACGTATAAAATACGGGATGTAACAGGGTGGATACACAGAAGATTAAAGCTATGAAGAACTGGCCGAGACCCATAACACCTACGGAGGTTCGTAGTTTCTTGGGCTTGGCAGGCTATTATGGAGATTTGTAGAAGGCTTTTCTTTTATTTCTGCACCACTGACAAAGCTGACTCAGAACTCAGCTAAGTTCCAGTGGACAGATGCTTGTGAGTGAAGTTTTCAGGTGTTGAAGAATAGATTGACTTTGGCCCCAATTCTGAAACTTCCAAAAGGATCGGACGGCTATGTTATCTATTATGATGCCTCAGGAATTGGGCTAGGTTGTGTGTTGATGCAGCATGGTAAAGTTATCACTTACACTTCAAGGCAGTTGGGGAAGCATGAGAAGAACTATCCAACACATGATCTAGAGTTAGCTGCAGTGGTTTATGCATTGAAGATGTGGAGGCATTACTTGTATGGTATTCATATGGATATTTATACAGATCATAGAGTCTTCGGTATATCTTGACGGAGTACAAGGAGTTGAATTTGCGGCGGAGTATCGTTAGAATTATTAAAAGATTATGATGTTAGCATTTTGTATCATCAAGAAAGGATTTGCAACGTAGTAGCCAATGCTCTTAGCCGCAAATTCATGGGTAGTTTATGTGATGTCCAGCCAGAGAAAAAGGAGATTGTCAGTGGGCTTTAACAGTTAGCTAGTCTAGGAGTTCGATTATTAGACTCGGGCGATACGAGAATTACTATTCATGATGCGGCAGTTTCGTCTTTAGAAACTGAGGTGAAGGAGCGTCAGTTTGAGGATCCCATATTAGTTCATTATAGTGACACAACTCCTCAGAAGAAAAAGTCACCATTCGAGATTTCTGCAGATGGAGTTCTTAGACATCGAGGTAGATTATGTGTTCCTAATGTCGTCGGACTTCCTCGGCAGATTATGAGGGAGACTTACTACTCCCGTTATTCTATTCACCCTGAGAGACAAAGATGTATCATGATATTAAGGAAGTCTATTGGTGGAATGGAATGAAAAAGGACATAGCAGAGTTTGCGGCTCAGTGTCCCAATTGCCAGTAGGTGAAAATTGAACATTAGAAACCTAGTGGGTTATTAAAATCTATGGAAATTCCAGTATGGAAATGGGAGGTAGTTAATATGGATTTCATTACGGGTTTGCCTCATTCTCGCCGTAAGTTTGATTCCATATAGATGATTATGGATAGGCCTACTAAAACATCCCATTTTTTGCCAGTCAGGACTAGTTACTCCACCGAAGATTACGCAAAAATTTATATTAGGGAGATAGTCTGACTCCATGGTGTTCCAGTATCTGTTATCTCCGACAGAGGTGTGCAATTTACAGCTAATTTTTGGGGTCTTTCCAAAAGGTTTTGGGGACTCAGGTGAGTCTTAACACATCATTTCACCCCCAGACAAATGGACAAGCTGAGCGTACTATTTAGAACCTTGAATATATGTTAAGGGCATGTGTGTTAGACATCAGAGGTAACTGGATGATCATTTGCCGCTTATTGAGTTTGCATATAATAATAGTTATCATTCCAGTAGCTGGATGGCCCCATATGAGGCTTTATATGGGCAGAAATGTAGATCACCAATTGGATGGTTTGAAGTGGGGAAGACTCAGTTAGTAGGACTAGACTTGATCCAACAAGCGGTAGAGAAGGTCAAGCTTATTTAGGATCAACTATTGGCAGCCTAGAGTCGTCAGAAGTCTTATGTAGATAACTGCCGACGAGACCTAGAATTTCAGATTGATGACTGGGTATTCCTGAAGGTGTCACCCATAAAAGGCATCATGAGATTTGGCAAAAAGGGTAAGCTCAGTCCTCAGTATATTGGACCTTATAGGATTGTACGTAGGGTGGGCCAGATGGCCTATGAGTTAGATTTGCCTCCAGATTTGAAATCAATCCATCCAATCTTCCATGTATCAATGCTTCGTAAGTGCATCAGAGATCCTTCAAGAGTCATACCCGTAGATGATGTTCAGGTTACCGAGCAACTATCATATGAAGAGGTTCCCATTGCCATTCTAGATAGACAAGTTCGAAGATTGAGAAATAAAGATGTAGCATCAATTAAGGTCATTTGGAGGAACAAGAATGTTGAGAAAATGACTGGAGAACCTGAAGAAGATATGAGATCTAGGTATCCGCATTTGTGTCCACCCCCAAAGGAGGTTCAGACAGAGATACCATTGTCTTCAGGTGCGTAATGCTTTCTTTTTAGTGATTTCTAGTCGTGTGAGGCCATTATTGCTATTGTTTGTTATGGCCCTATGAGGTGTTGTATATTTTGGGTTGTTGTGACAAGATGTTTGTGGTATAATTATAGGGGAGACTCTGTCAAAATTTCTATAAAATCCCTAAGAGTTTAACATTCGAGGACGAATGTTCCTAAAGGGGGAAGGATGTTACACCTAAAAAAATTTCGCGTTGTTGCATCGGAAGCAAACTAATGTAAGCCCGGAGAGGTCATAGAACCCTTATAAGGTTAAGTAGGACTTCTAACAAGTACTAAACAAAGGTCTAAAGGTTCGGGATCAAGCGAATCGAAGAAATTAAGTTTGTAGAAAATTTGGGAAAACTTGGCGAAATTTTGGATAGGATTTTTGGTCCAACTTGTGAGAGGCATGTCTCCTAGAATATGAGGTGTTATGGAATCCATAACCTATGTAAATTCAAGTTCAGTGAGTCTTCTTTCCAATGCAACTGAAAAAAAATCACAATTCTGAAGTACGAGATGCAAGGACGGGGCATACTTTGAAGTACGGCCCGCACTTTACTTGAAATATCAGAAAGTTGGATTTTCATCAATTTTTGCCCGTAGTATTCCCGAAAATTCCAAAAAATTTTAAGTCAGTGGACAATTCCTATTTGACCTATATATTGATTTCCCATGACTTGGGTTCATTATTCTTCATCAAAACAGATCCCTAGTGACCCTAGAAGCTTCCTTAAACACTTCAAATCATTCCAAATCAAATCAAAAGAAGATCAAACCTTGAAAACCTAAGTTAATTTATGGAAGATGGATATTCTTGATTTCAGTTGGAATTGTGGTGAATAAGCTTTGGAGGATATTTCAAAGTGAACTGATCTTGGAATTAGAGTATTCTTGAGTTTTTGAGGTAAGATTTCAATTGATTTCATGATTATAAATTCATGGGGTAGATATGAGAAGAAATTGAAGGAAAAGTTCAAATATGAATTTGATGATATTTGGGTTGTAAATTAACTTGAGCTATAATTGTTAGCATGTTATGAGTATATTCTTGTTATGAGGGATAATAATGATGTTGATAAAGTGTTGTATACTGTTATACCTCGCGTTTCGTACATTTGAATATTTCGAGTTAATGTGCGAATTGTTAGGAATATTAATTGCGGGCAATGGTAGTATGGAAAATGTTGAGAAAGGCTAAGGGCAAGAAGATAAATTCGCAAAATGGGTCGTGGAAATAATGCGGAAGGTTAGGGACAAAATGGTAATATTGAGAAAAGTCGAGGGGTAAAATAGTAATTTCACAAGGTTTAAGAAAAAATCCTTGAAGGGCCAAATCTTACATAAGAAGACACTTGGCTTTCTTTATTAATTTTCAAGGAAAAGGAAAAAAATTCTAGAAAAGAAAGAAAAGGGGGCAAGGTGTAAATAAATGAGGGACTAAAGTGTGCAAGGGAAGACACTTGGTCTTCTTTGACCAAGTGAGGAAATTCAAGAAAAGGAAAGAAAAATCAAGAAAAAAGAAGAAAATTCTAGAAAGGGAGAAGGAGGATATAAGGCCATACTTGAGGGGCTTAAATGCAAATATGAAAAAGTGGTGGAACTAAATATATAAGAGAGGGGTGGTCATATTTTTAACAAAGAGAGAAAGAGAGCAAGAGGGAAAGAAAGAAAGGAAATGGAAGGGCCATTCGGCCAAGCCTTGGCCGAATGGGAGCCTTGAGGGAGAGAGTAAGAAAAATATTTTTCTTCTAGTCTTCTTATCAATTTGAGGGTCCTCTACAACATGGTGTAAGTGTTGAAGCAAGTAGAAGGATGTTTGGTGTCATGCACCAATCCTATACCAAGTGGAAAGTTGAAGAACAAGTGGAAAGGTAAGACTTAATCCCCACTCTTATGTGTGTTGCGGATGATGGTATGTGTTGTAGTATGAAGGAATGAATGAAATATATATAAAAATATGAATGTTGAAGGCTTGGTCGAATAGAAGAAAGGTTGTGGAAGTGTGATGAATTAATCTTATTTTAATAGTTACTTGTTGTGTTGTGAAGCCCATAATGTAAAATGAATGAAAATCATGAATTAGGTGTGTTGATGTATGGTCGTATGCATGCTATGCTTTAGCCGTGTATGTGTGCATGGCATTAAAGTGATGAATCAATACTGTTTGGAAATTTGATTGTTGTTGTTATGATGAAATAAATGAAAAGCATGAAATATAGAAGTTGTATGGTATGGCCGTGTGGTGTGTTGTGTGCATGGGAGGATGGGTTGATTTTATGTAGCATGTTGTTGTTGTTGTTGTAATGAAAAGAAAAGGATGAAAATTCATGAAAAATATACATGTGTGTGCATGGCCGAATGGTATGGGTATGATGAATTGAAAGTTGATTGTGGATTTCATGTTAAAAGCTTATGTTGGTGGAATATAATGTTCTTGCATATATGGAATACAATGATGTTAGTATGGTGTTGTTGGAATATAAATCACAGGGTTGTTATTGTTTTTATTGAAGATGAAAAGTCTTGAAGGAAGTAGAATGTTGATTGAAATTGTTAGTATAATTGTTGGTAATGTTGTTAGTTTGGCCGGGTTGTATTCCGGGATTGTTGTTGATTGAAATCGGCCAAGTTAAACTTGGTGGCATGGTATATTTGGGGAAAAATCTTGCCGAAATTTCGGTAGCCAAGTTTCATCTAAGGATCCAATTCAAAATGCCGATCAACATTTGGTAAACATGACCAAATTGTGGATTTTGGCGAATTTGCAACTTGGATTTGGAGTAGCAGAAGGAGCGGAAAGAGGTATGTAAGACTTCATTTTCCTTTCTTGGCATGTCCTAGATGCAATAGGGCTGGATACGGGCCTCGGGGACCATTCCTTTTCTCGGAATCCAAGATTGAAATTAGTTACTATTCATTCAGTAGAATTGAAATAGAAATTGTGCAAAACGTGGGAAAACTTCCTAGACCTCTAGAACTTGCATAAATAAGACCTGATTACCCTAAAACTCTCTTAAGTAATGTCATGAAACGTATGATGCGTCAATTGTGTACGCCGCCTCATTTGACCGAGGTGGACCTTTGTCCGGATTTTCTTTAGTGCTCTGTTTACCAACCGACAAATGTTGCAACTATTCTAAGAGGAATATTTCCACGATGAAAGTGATAAACTAGTCCTTGATCTTTAATTCTACTCCTTGGCTATGGTATTATTTTCTAAAGATTTCAGAGCCTACTAATAAACGCATATGATGTCCATGATTTCATTCCATGTTTTCTTTTAATGATATTTGTCCGTTGATAGTCTCGCCTTAAAATACTCGTCCCTTCAAGGTGAGACAAAGCGATCCCGGTTAATCCATAATATAATCGGAGGTCACCGACCTTACGTCACTCCGATAGACACATGACTTTCCTTGGGCTCCCATGCATGCTGTTTATATGATACATGTATATGTGGGGAATGGGAAGGGCAACTGTTTATTTCCACGATTCCGGATTCCATCCCGACGCGGGATGCCGGACGCGGGATATGGGGAGCCGTACGCGCGTACGTTTATGTGATGTATGATATATATATATATAATATGATATACTTGGGACACGTTGGGGAGGGGGGGTGGGAGAGCCGATGAACTCGGCGTACGTAAATGCGAGTAAAAAGTACCGTTTTCCGAAAGGTATACGTATTCTATGTACAAGAATAAGAAACACCGTGTTCAAAAAAAGAAAAAGAAAAAGCTAGGCATGCATGGCCTCCGCCCTGAGTGGCACTCACATGTATAGGTTACTCCTTTATCCTTGATATGGTCTATGTTTCCATACAGTTATTACTCTGCACAGGTTACAGTTTTACACGTGATATGTTCCATATGTACAGATACAACTTCCCATGATATGTCTCATGTGTACAGAATACTCTCTTTACATGATATGCTCTACAACTCTTACTATGTTGTTACTGTTCATGCCTTACATACTCAATACATTGCTCGTACTGACCCCTCTTCTTCTGGGCCGCGTTTCATGCCGCGCGGTACACCCGGACGGGTTGAAGTTAATATAGAAGACGTTCCGGCGAAGTTGGCAAGCTCCATTTGGCCGGAGTGTAGCCGAGTCGAAATACACGTGCCACGATTTCGATTACGGTTAGAGACTTTGCGACAGTCGTGGGTACAGAAGTCGGTCTGTCAGTGGCTTCATAGGCCAATGTGTCGGTTTGTATTATGATATAAGTTTTATACGATTACAAATTCGATTCACTCGGAAAGCAACAGAAAGAATATTTTAGTAAGCTTCGTCATGTGTATTTGACTTAGAGAAAAAAATAATAATTTACGCATGGGATAAGAGTCAGAGTGTTCGCTCGGCCCTAGGTAAGGGTCGGGTGCCCATCACACCCCGATCAAGATTGGGGTGTGACATATACAAGTGTATAACGGGTTGTAATAAAGTTGTTGTTATGGATTGATTATGAAAAGAAGTTTTGGGATTGAATTGAGTATAATTCGAATGTAATCTTTTGATTATGGAATTGTTGATGCTTTTATTGTGGTTTGGGAGTTGCTTTTGAGTTGGAGGAAATAGAAGATATAGAGGGAAATGCTGCCCAATTTTTATTAGCTCATTTATTAATTTAGTTTGACCATATAAGCATTTCAATGACTTACCCGTAGTGCGAATCATCTTTGATGTAGATTTACGAGCTCGGGAGGTTAGACGTTGAGTAGTTACGGAGACGACGAGGTATGCAAGGCTATCCCTTTCTTTCTTTTGGCATGATCCTCGTGAACCGAAAGTACACACATATATATATATATATATATATATATATATATATATATATATATATATATATATATATATATATATATATATATATATATCTATCAATCCCAAAACTTCTATATAGATATATCTATCATATATCTATATAGATATATATCTATATATATATATATATATATATATATATATATATATATATATATATATATATATATCTATATATATATATATAGTATATAGATATATATCATATATCATATATATATATATATATATATATATATATAAATCTCTTGTGGTTCTTTGAGGTCTTTCTAGATTTTATATATCCTAGTAACTTATATTCTAATCGATATTATATCTATTAATTCTTGTAGTCTTAACTCGGTTTTCTTTGGTACTACTTAATTTAATATATTGCGGGTATAGATTATTTAATTCTTGTTTGACTTTTAAATAATGATCTTGCATCTATTAACCTAAAGGCACAACGTTTACTTGTTGTTCTAGCCGTCTAATATAGTCTTCGGTTCTGAATATAGCGTCGTCGGTAAAATGAACTTCCCAAAGGAGATTATTTCGAAAACTTAATACTGTTGTATGACCGCTCCACCAATTTTCCAAAGAAAAATGGATAGCATATTTGGAGACTATAAAAGATTTGTCCTAGTATATGTAGATGATATATTAGTATTTAGTAAAGACATGAAAGAACATTTAGGACACCTCCAGACAGTATTTAGATTATTTGTAGAAAACGGAATAATAATTAGCAAGAGAAAGATGGAATTATGTAAAAATCGTATAAACTTTTTAGGAGTAGTACTAGGAGATGGCAAAATAAAACAACAACCTCATATAGCTAAAAAGGCCTTAGAAATGCCAGATAAACTAGATAATGTTAAAGAATTACAAAAATTCTTAGGAATAGTAAATTATGCTAGAAGTTTCATAAAAGACTTAGGAAAAATAGCAGGGCCATTATATTCAAAAACGGATTAAATGGTCAAAAACACTTTAATACCGAAGATATTAGATTAGTACAAAAAATTAAAGAAAAAATAAAGAATATTCCGGACTTAAATATGCCCCTGAAACGGACTATTTAATTATAGAAACAGATGGAAGCTTCGAAGGATGGGGAGCCGTATTAAAGGCAAAACCAAATAAATATAGCAATAAAAGTGAGGAAAAGATATGTGCTTACCAAAGCGGTAAGTACCGAGAAAAAGGAAATATGAGTAGTATAGACGCCGAAATTTTAGCTGTAATATATGGCTTAAACATATTTGCATCGTATATACTAAATAAACCGAAATATTGGTAAGAACATGAGATCGTGAAGCTATAGTCAAATTCTATCAAAAAATTAATGATAAAAGTAGCGATGACGAAGATGGTTAAACTTTATGGATACTATTTCAATTTATAATCTAACATTCGAACATATAAAAGGAAAAGATAATAATTTAGCGGACCAATTAAGTAGATTAAAAATCACATCTAATCGATTTTCTATTTGAACAAGCATGAGACCATCAAATTCTCAGACAACAGACAAGGGAAAAGGCATAGCCTCAACCCAAGACACTTACAGACAACAGGTATTAGGTAATCTTCATTTTAGACCTACATCTGCATTAAACAGAAACGCCCAAGAAAGAATACATTTTGGAACCAATAATTTAGTATTCTTCCAGCCATCTAATTTAACTTTTAAGGTATTACCAGAATATGTAATAGACAAACAACAGACATGTTTAGTAGACAATTTATGGATATCGCATAACAGAAAAGACGCTGGTCATTTTGTAGCCACTCTAAACGCACTTTGTCAATATTTTACAGAGAAAAATCTAGATAAGAAATTTAAATTTTATGTTGTAGTCCATGGTAGAACTAATGGTATTTTTCAAACCTGGATAGAAGTTGTAGATTCTATCAAAGATATAAAAAGACCTCTTTTTAAAGGCTTTAATGATTTCACTGAGGCATTAGACTATGCTAGAGGAGTATTGGGGCCAAACTATTATATTTCTCCGGCTCTCGACAAAATCCAGATAGAACCCCTCGGACAATATACAAAAAGACACAGATAAGGTGATTTTTTGCGATCACTGCTCTCTATGGACCGAGACCGTCGAAGACTTGACCGACAGAAAGAAACACTCATCCAAGAAAAAATGAAACTCTTGGAACAAGCAAGACTCGTTAGAACAAAGATTACAAGCGCAAGCTAAGTTTGAATTAGTACAATCCCAGAGTTCTCCATCTCAGACAAAAATGGATGAGACGGGTGTGCATTACCCAATGAATGCAAATAGATCCACTATATCGGATAAAGATACAGCTAGTCCGGTTCAAACGGTAGCCGGTAAAGACTCATCAAATCCGTTAATGGCTGTCACTTTGCCAAAAAGTGAAGATGAGGGATGTTCATCTCTCCAGACAAGACGAAGACTACCAAAAGAACAACGACGCAAAGGAGCTACTTCTACCAAGAAAAGCATACTTGCAAAAAAGAAAAAAAATGACAACATAGAAAGTGTAGTTAAAGAGACTTTGGAAAGATTTTTCCAAACAAAAGCGAACAAGACAAGCGTGTAATCAAGAACCCTAGTCAATTAACTCCAAGTCCAAGGATGTCACCGATCCATAGTTAGGGAAGAAGGAGATATGGTAAATTTTCAAACGGTGCATTTCAAGATTCACAAGACCCAAAACGACTACGATTCGGAATGAGTTTTGATTCGATTGCACTACATAATTTAGACACTTAAAAAAATAAAATTACATATATATATATATATATATATATATATATATATATATATATATATATATATATATATATATATATATATATATATATATATATTTGTGTGTGTGTATGTGTGAAAAGCAAAATAATCAGACAAAGTAGTGAAGAAAATAGTCATGATGAGACAAAAGACTGAACGATTCGGCTAGAAGACATCTGCAAAAAAGTAACTTTAATAAAGCGACTACAAAATGGACGGATCAGCAGCGGACAAGAAGATAAAGCGACTACAAAGAAATGGACGGTACCGGCTAACGGACAAGAAGATAAAGTTTTCTTTTGAACAAGTTCACGTGACGATGGGGCTCAAAGAGCACCGGCTGAGAACTCAAAAAGATTCTTCAACATTTTGAAATCCGAAGTTGAAGTCCGCCAAGACACCTATAAATAGCGACATTTGTGGAGAAGCGGACATCACGAACAAGAGCAACAACCACCTCTCTCTAGAAAACTCCCATATTCCCCCTTTCTTTCATCAAATACTCCAATCCCTTACCCAGCCAAAAATCAGTGTAATATAAACTCCTATTGTAAAATAGTATTAAGTTTTTTTTTTTACTACCCCCTAGTGTGAAGTAGTTTTTGGGGTTCCCCGAAAGGGAAATCTCCCTCCTTCTTCAAATCATGTAAGTTATTTACTATGTTTTCTGTACTAATCTCCCTACTATGTAAATTATTTTGTGATTATTATGTTTAAGTACTTACTTCTTTAAATCCTTTGTGATTATTATGTTTAAGTAATTACTTCCTTATCCTCATGAATTTGTTATTCTTAGTATATGGTTATTCTCTTAACTTCTTAATAACCTCGATGGATTAACCTGTAAATTCCTAGGTTTAAAAGAGGCCGGTTTAATGTCTAAATAAAGGACGATGTTGGCCGTGGTTACCTGGGTGCGGTTAAGAAATGCTATTAAGAACAAAGGTTAAGAGAAAGAGATGAACGGTATAACAAAATTCGTGACTGGAAGAAAACCACAAAAAAAAAAAGTTACTGTTCAAAAAAAAAAATTAAAAATTTGGGAGATAGACAGAAAATTAGTTATAACTACATAATAAGAAGAAATTTGGGAGAGAGGAAGTACCGAGTAGGATTGTTAAAAATTTATTTAAAAACAACTTTAATTTTCTGCTTTGTCCTTTTGAAAGAACTTATTGAAAAATTACTACCCCCCTGTAATATTGGTATCAGAGCGAGAAGATTTTTGGAACTTTAGACTTATTTAAAATTATATGAGAAGACTTTTTTCTGCTAGAAGAAGAAAGCTGACACCTGTACCTACTATTAGACGAGAGTTAATGAGACAACACCGTTTTGCTAAACATATAAGTTTTCACCATCGCATGATCTATATTACTAGAAAAAGACTAGAAAACCTTAGAAGCTCAAGAAAGTTCCTTACCGAACACATTAACTATTTAGATATAGTTTATAGAGAAGAATTAAATCATAATACAACAGTATTAAGTTTTTGAAATAATCTTCTTTGGGAAGTTCATTTTACCTAGCGACGCTATATTCAGAATCGAAGACTATATTAGACGGCTAGAACAACAAGTAAACGTTGTGCCTTTAGGTTAATAGATGCAAGATCATTATTTAAAAGTCAAACAAGAATTAAATAATCTATACCCAGAATATATTAAATTAAGTAGTACCAAAGAAAACCGTTAAGACTACAAGAATTAATAGATATACTATCGGGGATTAGAATATAAGTAACTAAGATATATAAAATCTAGAAAGACCTCAAAGAACCACAAACGATTTAGACCGTATTAATTATATGAGAACACTACCCTTTGTTAAACAAATAGCTATCGATCATTGGTTATTATATAGAGATATAGAAAAGCGAGAATATAGACAAGCGAGAAAAGGCGTTAAGTGCATATTTAGAAATAATAAATTCAGAAACATTATCATCACTAATAAACAATAGACTCTTACAAAGTCGATTAACGAAGAAACAATTTCGCTATAGCGGGGAATTACGTGGTATAAGAGAAGATATAGAAAGATATACAACTAGGATAGAGTACGAGAAGAAAGCTTGTAAAATAAAGATTCCGTTAGGATAATAAATAAAGCTAGAAAAATAGATACATTAAACAATCTAGAATACTTAGACTTAAGAATATACCCGAAGAAAAGAAATATAGAGCATTAAAAGATCATAGTATTATAAAGTGTAATTTGATAACGGAGACCATATATTACATAGTGAAGACAAACAGTTGAACACATTGGTAGATTTAGTCATAAATTTTAGTGAAAAAATACAAGAAAATAATAAAAACATTACTAGAATATTAGAGGTGGTAGAAGTATCCCAGACTAAGCAAAAGAAAACTTTCGAGAAAGTAGAACAAAATCTTGATTACTTAAAAACACAAGAGTTAGAATTAGAAAGGAAAGTCCAGACTCTAGTTAACAAATTTAATTTAGAAAAATTACCTACAAAGACGGAAATAGAAAAGTTGGTTAAAGTTATTACAGAAAAACCGAAAGAGATAGAACTAAAGACAACCCAAATAGTCTCTAAAATAATACAACAGATAGAAGTTTTAACTAGTGATATTAAAGAATTAAAAAAGACAAAAGTAGGAAGAACTAAAAGAAATCACTCTTTCATGAGTAGATCGACCTTAGCTCAACACGAAGCCTCAAAATTAATAGAAAAGTCTATACCTTTACCGACGCCAGACTATAAAGATTATATACCTAACGCTAAATCGAATCAAATAACACTACAACAAAATATTACTATAATTTCATTAATCTTAGAAATAATAAAGAAAATCGAAATAATAGTACCAAAGTTAGAAGTAATAAGTGAACGCGTTCTATTGTTAAGTGAATAAAAAGAGAAAAATAAAGAGCCCGCTTAAGTTGAAGAATTAATAGACCAATTAAAAAAGGTAGAAATAACACCAAAAAAAGAAAAAAGTCAAAATAACTAGAAAAGCACAAAAATGGACCTTCTTCCAACTAGATCAAGAAACGAAGGAGAAATAGAAAGGCAAGCAAGACCAAGAGTAAGTTTTTCGATAATAGAATAGGTAATAGCTTTTTATCAAGAATTTTAAATAAGAACACCGAAGGAAAACAACCAACGATTAAGTGAGGTAATAGATGTGGACCGAGACATACGGGGATTTTCCAACAAAATCAATTAAAACTATTAAATCCAAAGACTTTATACAACATGGGACAGTTTTCAAGAACAAGCACATTTATATAGACATTATAGAGAAGAACAATTGTCAGCCATAGGAACTAAAGTTACTACTATAAATCTAATAAATCCAGAAGCTTTAAGACAAATAAAAAATGGGAATTTTACGTGGCATGACAAACTTATACTAAGTAATTATATTTAGTAGCTATAGTTTGTTTTAATTACGTTCCATAGCAAACATCCAACCGATAATCACATCCAATAACGGACACGTAAAAACATTGGTAAAAGAAACGTATCCCATTTGACACTCTTCAAACCGTTTTTCTCTCTCATCGTGTAGCAATCTTCTCCGATTTTTTCTCCATTTCCCTTATACACGATCCTCACCAGATTCACTCATCCTAAACTGTAGCCACGCACTAATAGGTAAGGTATTGGGTAGTTTTTTAAGTTTCTATTGTGTATTTTCTTTCTACAATCTTGCCCTCTATAATTTTAAGGAAC
>NW_026727318.1:0-33756 GCF_029784015.1 Lycium ferocissimum
CATAAGCAATTTATGCCTTAAAACAAAATCGGATGTCAAAAGTCTAAATCTTGTATCCGGGAATAGCCTTGTCCTTAACTTTTCATGGTTAGCCCGGAATGTCCCGACTTGTCTAGCGCCACGGGATATAACGATTTGGGATGATCACTTGCCACTTGTTGAGTTTGCTTATAATAATGGCTACCGTTCTAGCATCCGGATAGCATCGTATGAGGCTACGTATGGCAGAAGTGCAAGTCACCGATTGGTAGTTCGATGTTGGTGAAACTAAGTTAATTGCCCGAGATATGATCCGGCAAGACGATTGATAAAGTGAAACTCATTCGGGAACGGTTATTAGCAGCTCAGAGTCGACAGAAATCATATGCAGATAATCGACGTCAACATTTAGAGTTACAGTTGGTGATTGGGTATTCTGAAAGTGTCACCCATGAAGGGTGTTATGAGATTCAAAAAAGGAAAGCTCGGTAGAGATATATTGGGCCTTATCGGACTTTAAAAAAGATAGGCAGGGTTGCCTATGAATTAGATCTACCATCTGACTTGGGAGTAGTACATCCAGTATTCCACGTGTCTATACTTCGCAAATGCATTGGTGACCCTTCCAGAATATTTTTCGTAGAGGATATCCAGGTGACGGAGAGGAGTTATCCTACGAGGAGCGACTATGTATCTTGGATCGTCGGTGAGAAGGTTGCGTAATAAATATGTGGCTTCAGTTAAGGTGTTGTGGCGGAACAATAACGGAGGAGGAATGACACAGGGGAGTTTGAAGAGGAGATGAAGAAGAAGTATCCTCACTTATTTCCTATGCCTACAGGTAATCTAAATTCCGTAATTGGTTATGTTGATTGATGAATGAATTGTGTGTGATAGCTATAAAAGAAACTCCCCCGAAATGCTTATAAGACCGAGGGGTTGGTTTAACATTCGAGGACGAATGTTCTAAAGGGGGGAGGATGTTATATCCCGTATTTTATACATTGGGACAATCCGAGCTAACCATGATAAGTTAAGGACAAGACCATTCCGGGATACGAGGTGGAGACTTTTAACCACGATTTTGTTTTAAGGCATAAGTTGCTTATGATTTTATTGGTATGGAATATTAAGGAAAATTTGGGGTTAAAAGTGAATTAAAGGAAGTTAATAATTCATGAAACAAAAGGCCATGTGGCCGTGTGATATGTGTGGGCCATGGTACACATGGATGCATTACATATGTGTATATTAGATGACAAACAAGACTTATATTCATCATCTTCACCCCTTAGAAGCTTAGAGAACCTTGGAGAAAAATAAGAGAAGCCATTCGGCCATGGCAATAGCCGAACAAGGTCCATGAAAAATTGATCAAAAAATAATTTTCTTCTAGCAATTCAACCAAGTGGAAGGTCCTTATTAACGTAGAGTAGTTGTTGGAGTCAACAAACCATTCGTTCTTACCATTTACAACCCTAGCCAAGTTGTGGAGTTAAGTGAAAAAAGTAAGGTTTAATCTTCTTTTACATATGTTATGATGATTTGTACATGTTGTAGTGTGTGGAAATGGATGAAATTCATAAAGTCTTGCATGGTGGTGTTGAGCCGTGTATGGTCGGGTTTGGCATGACATGGTGAACTAAATTTTATTTAGTATTTTTTGGTTGTTGTTATTGTGGACTCTATGATGATAATGAAAGTTTAATGATTCAAGTTGAAGTTGTAATTGTTGTGGGCTGCTTTAGAAGCCAACGTGATTTGAGTGTAGTTTCTAAATTTATGAGAATGATATTGTTAACATGTGGATTGTTGGTGTAATTCACGAATTTGGAAGAGAGGAATGTGTTGTTATTGTTGTTTTCGGGTTTGGGGAGGTTTCGGGTGGAGTGGAGTTTGGTTGGGTTGTTTTGAATATTGTGCGGATTGCTTGAAGTGTTCTTGAATCTTGTTTAAATGATCTCGGGTTAGTACTTGAACGCGTGAGCATTAATATTGGCTTGATTGTATGTGGTTGAATTGAATGTAATTGGAATGCCGTTGAACTTTGTAGAAAGGAGTTGTTAGTGTTAGAATGCGTTTTGAATTAATTGTTGATGTTGTTAGAATGATTGTTGGTATTGTTGTTGATGATTTGGCCGAGTTGAATTCTCGGGGTTGTTGAATTTATAGGGAAAATGCTGCCCGAATTTCTGTAGATAAAGTGCTAGATTGGGATTGGATTCCTAAGTACCTATAGCTAATGTTAGTATTTAATGACGTTATTGTAGATCTTGGAGGCCGGAGACTTAGTTCGGATTAGCTTAGGAAGTGGACGAGGTATGTAAAGCTTACCCTTTCTTTCTTTTGGCATGTCTTAGTTGTAAGTAAGCTATCATGCGAGCCTCGGGGTAACTCTATTCTTACGATCCGAGCATGTTTATGATCCTTATTCACTTCTTGACTTTCGCATTCTTAATATGGGTGAGCTATGGTCTTTATGTCTTTTGTATGATTGGATTTCAAAGGTTGCATAAAAAGTTTTGTTTCTAAAGGGTTTTATGTTGAATAATGTCTCTAACTTTCATAGACGGGCTCGGATTGCTTCGATACGTTCGTAGAAGATTCCATAACGAGTAATGGCTCTAACTTTCATAGGCGGGCTCGGATTGGTTTGATACTTGTCCGTGGGCCCCGAGACTTTCCTTTGTGTAGTTCTAACGACTTTTGAAAGAACTTAATATGGCTATCACCCCGACCCCCGAGCGTTGGTTAGTCTACTTATTTATTGAGTCTGTAATGATGATTTTTATGCATATAGTTGCTCACGACTCTGCTCGTGCATTCTGTTGTTACATCTTTCGCCGAGTCCCGGGCCGGTTATGTCATCGTGTGCACTATGCTATATTTCAGAATATGATGTGTTATGGTTCGCCCAGTCTCTCGCTAGAGGGCCGGGTACCATATATATTCTGGTGTTATGATGTGTTATGGCGTTATGATGTGTTATGGAGATATGTCGGGTAATGGAGATATGAAATCTTCTGGAGTATAATGTGTTATGGCGCCAAGTGACGGGGTGGCAACCATGTTCCCTGAGCCCCATGCATGATTTGTGTTTCAAAAGTAAATATTTTGGTATTCTGGATATTGTACTTATTTTCTATACTTCTTGTTTCGATTATGATCCTGTTTACTATATTTCATGCTTTGCATACTCTGTACATATTCCGTACTGACCCCCTTTCTTCGGGGGCTGCGTTTCATGCGCATGATCTGGTACGCCCCTTTCGTGATCCGCCGGCTTAGGACGCCTACTGTTTGTCTTGGAGTGCTCCTTTGTTCCGGAGCCTATATTTTGGTACAGACTCTTCCGTTGTATATGCATATGTTTATTCAGGGGTACGGCGGGGCCCTGTCCCGTCATATGATTCTGTTGTTACTCTTAGAGGTCTGTAGACATATATGTGGGTTGTGATTGGCTACTGTTCGGTTATGTCTGTATGATTTATGTTTTGGGCGGTCCCATTCGCCGTGGCAGCCTTGTCGGCTTGCGTTTGTATATATTTTGGGACTGCTTTATCATAGCCTTACTGGCTTCTGTGATATATATCTGTACATACGACACTTTGGAAACGACGTCTGGCCTTTGTATACATATAAGTTATCTGTATGGTGATTCTAGTTAATCAGTGTGTACGGGTGCTCAGCTCGCGCACTAGTCACGGCCTACGGGGTTGGGTCGTGACATGGTCAAATAAATCATCGATCCTCGGGAGAGAATACTTATTCTTTACAGTCACTTTATTCAATTGCCTATAATCAATACACATTCGCAAAGAGCCATCCTTATTTCTTGCAAATAATACCAGTGCTCCCTACGGTAATGTCTTTGGACCTAATAAAGCCCTTCTCAAGCAAATCTTTCAACTGCTCCTTTAATTCTTTCAACTTCGCGTAGTGCCATCTGTTATACCTCGCATTTTGTACATTTGAATATTTCGAGTTAATGGCGGGAAGATAAGGACGAGGTTATATTTTCTGGTTTTGTTTGAATACGCAAGTTGCTTATAGTATTAGTGGCATGGAATATTAAGGGCAAATTTGGAATTTGGAAATTTCTATTAATTCATGACTTATTGGAGAAGCCATTATGGCCGCGGGCCCCACTTATGCATTGGTCAATTATTGCAAGCCATGCAATGGGACAAGTGTTCATCTTATTTGTGGGAACTATATATATATAAGGGATGACAAAATAAGGTCATTAGTCATCTTTTATTAATTGAGAAAAGTCTAGAAAATTGGAGAAATTTGGAGGGAAAGAAAAAGAAAATAAATTGGAGAAAAAGGAAGGGGTGTGGCCGGTCATGTGCTTGTGCACATGTATATATATATATATATAAATATGTGGTGGCCAAATAAGACATAAGCTACCATTCTTCATCCTTGGAAATTTCAAGAAAATTTGAGAAAGAACAAGGAGAGTCATTCGGCCATAGTCATGGCCGAACAAGCTCCATGAAAGTTTGGTCATGAAGAGTTGGTTCCTTCAAGTCTTCCTACTAATTAAAAGGCCCTCTACAACATGAGCTAGTTGTTGGAGCAAGAAAAAACATTCTTTCTTGGAGAGCATGTCCTAGCCGAGTGGGAGAAGTTAAGGGAAGAAGGTGAGTTTTGATCTTCTTTACATGTCTTATAGATGTTTGTGAATATTGTAGTATGTGGAAATGAATAAAAATCATGAAGTTATGGATGTTGGAATTGAGCCGTGGGTATTAGTAAGGGACCGTGTACATGTGGTGATGTGTAGAAGTAATGGATTAAGTGAATTTAGCATGTCTTTGTGTTATTGTAATATGTAGAAAACGAATGAAATTCATGAAGTTGCATGTGTTGGAGTTGTGGCCGAAAGTGGGCTGCTTTGCATGACAATGAATGAACTAGTTTCATTTAGTATTTTTGGTTCATGTCGCCATGGATTCTATGTTGATAATGAAGGTCTAAATGATTTAAGTGAAGTTATATTCATTGTAGCATGTGCCGAAGTTGATGTGAATTGTATATAGTTTCATGAATTTATGGAAAATAATGTTGCCAAGGTGTGAAATTGTTAGTATGATTATTGGCATTACTGTGGATGATTTGGCCGGGTTAAATTCCCGGATTGTTGTTGATTGAAATTGGCCAAGTTGAACTTGGTGGGATGGAGTATTTATAGGGGAAACGCTGCCGAAATTTCGGTAGACAAGTGCTACCTTAAGGTTCCACTTCTAGATGCTCTAATTAATGTTTGGGTAAATGTGACCAATTTGTAGATTTTGGCGAAATTGGAACTTGAATTGGAGGAGCGTAAGAAGCGGAAAAAGGTATGTAAGGCTTCACTCTTCTTCCTTTGGCATGTCTTAGGTGTAATAGGCTTGAATACGTGTCTCGGGGACCACTCTAATTCTAGAAATCCGAGCTTGAATTTGACTACTATTCATTGAAGAGGAATTGAATTAAATGCTTATGAATAGTTGAAAGAATTGTCTAAACACCTAGAACTTGCGTGAATAGGGTCCGTTTACCCTAAAACTCTCATAAGTCATGTTATGAAACGTATTATAC
Organism: Lycium ferocissimum; assembly: GCF_029784015.1. Classification (NCBI taxonomy): domain Eukaryota; kingdom Viridiplantae; phylum Streptophyta; class Magnoliopsida; order Solanales; family Solanaceae; genus Lycium; species Lycium ferocissimum. The sequence goes on from NW_026727318.1 coordinate 5,569, forward strand.
GTAAATTGTGTACGCCACCTCATTTGACTCGAGGTGGGCCCACTATTCCCTAATTTCCTCCTATGGCTTCATTTGGCTTATTTCCGTATTGCAGTTAAAGGAAACTTTTGGACATCGTTCCGACTACTAAATAATAGTCGTTTTAACTAATCCCTTGACTCCAAGGCATGATTTTCTTCATAAAAGTTCCTAAATGTTTTCCCAAGTATTTATTCTTCTCCAAATCCAAGTTTCATAATTCTTTTTGAAAGTTTCTATATCTAGAACGACGACTACGATTTTGCAATGACAACAATGATGGTGTCAAATATGAGAAAATGTCTATGACACGACATGACATGACATGACATGACATGATACGGTATGATATGACATGAGATGATATGATATTATATGATATGATACGATACGATATGATATGTTCTACGCTCTCTTAATATGTTATCCTCCGTTGGTAGTCTCGCCTTATAATCATTGTTCCTTCAAGGTGAGACAAAGCGACCCTGATTACTCCATAATGCGATCGGAGGTTTACGACCTTACGCCCCTCCGACGAGTACATGACTTTCTTTGGGCTCTCATGCATGCCATACCTGTACATGTACATGGGTTGGGGGGATGGGATACATGTATATGTGGGGAATGGGAAGGGAGACATGTTTCATTGCCACTGGTCAGGTTTATCATCCCCGGACGCGGGATGCCGGTCGACGCGGATTTATGGGCGAGCCGACGTATTTCGGCGCTATGTGGGCGAGCCGACTTGTTCGGCGCTATGATACCATATGACCGTACAAGTACATGCATGGCATCCGCCCCCAGGGGCACTCATATGCACGGTCACGGCTTTATATGATATGATTCCTATGTACGGAGTTACGGCTTTACATTATATGATCCCTATGTCTGGGTTCCGGCTTTACATGATATGTTCCATACGTACGAAGTTATGCGACTTTACACATGACATGTTCCATATGCACAGCTTACTCCCTTATACATGATATGTCTCTTATGTACAGGATACTTTCTTACATGATATGCTCTACGTCTCTTTCTATGTTACCATCCATGCCTTACATACTCAGTACATTGCTCGTACTGACCCCTCTTCTTCGGGGGTTGCGTTTCATGCCGCGCAGAACTCGGTGTAGTGAACTAGCATAGAAGATGTCCGCCGGGGTTGGTAGGCTCCACTTTGTCTGGAGTCTTTGCCCGAGTCGGAAACATATGTGCCGTGACGTTTTGTTCGGAGTTAGAGACTTTGCGATGATAGAGTCGTGGGTATTCAGGTTGTCGATGCGCAAGCGGCTCCGGTACCGATATGTTATCACGTATCGTGTTACAAGTCTTACATGATGTCAGATTTTACTTGGAAAAAAAAAATTCTATGTATTCATTTCTAACTAATTCATAAGTTCGTATGTGTAATAAGAGTTAGCGGGTTCGCTCGGCTCCGAATATGGAGTCGGGTGCCCATCACACCCTAGTAAAGTCGGGGTGTGACACCATCCTATAAGGAGGAATAGATATTGGCTGAGTATCTGGCAATAGATCAATAGTAAAATCCATCTCTCTCTCTGGGGGAATGCCCGGAAGCTCATCTGAAAATACTTCTAGAAACTCATTAACCACAAGGACGGGCGGGAAAATTCGGTGACTGCTTTCACATCACGAACCCGAACCGGGTGATAGATGTGCCCTTTTCTGATCATCTTCCTTGTTTTAAGGTAGGAAATAACCCTACCCCTCGGCGAAGCAGCATCGCCCTTCCACTCTAGGACTGGCTCGCCTGGGAACTGAAATCGAACTATCTTTGCTCTGCAATCAACATTGGCATAACAGGAAGCCAACCAATCCATACCTATAATAACATCGACATCAATCATATCTAACTCAATCAGATCTGCTACGGTATGACGGTTACAAACTATAACAACACAGCCCCGGTATACTCGTCTAGCTTTAACTGGATCACCAACGGACGTAGATACCTCAAACGGTTTAATCAACTCGGGTTCTATCCCAAACTAGCCGGTAACAAAGGGCGTAACATATGATAAAATGGAACCTGGGTCAATCAGTGCATGTACATCATAGGAGGAGACTGATAATATACCTGTAACAACATCAGGAGACGTCTCACGATCTTGTCCACCTTCTAGTGCATATACGCAGTGCTGAGGATCGCTCGAGCTGGATGCTTCACTCCGCCCTCTACCTCGTCCTACTGGTGTATGAGAAAAATTACCCTGAAGGGCGCACTGCAGAAGATGAACCAGCTGCGACCACGGTAGGCCGAACCATACTCCCACTCTTTCTCATCGGACACTGTCGCACCCTGTGACCTAGCTGGTGACAATCATAACAACCATCTGATCCCAGCCGACACTGACCTACGTGTAACTTGCCACACTGGGCACACCGCAGCAAAAGGGATCTCATCTGGCCTGACTCTGGCCTGTACTGAGAGCCTGATGCTCAAAAACTCTAGCCCACTCCAAAATAAGAAGACCGATCAAACCTCGGACCTGAAAATCACAGAGGTGCGGTCCCTATCGAATGGAATGGATATCGGGGATATTGCTGTCTCTGTCCTCCCATAGCCTCACCCCCGGTCTCTAAAGATCTGGCCCTCTTGCCATGGCCCCGGTAACGGTCACGTTCTGTACTCCGCTGACGCTTGTGGTCCTCTAAATTCTATGCATATGCCTGTATACCAGAGATATCCATTTCCGGCTATAATGCAGCACTCGTACAAACATCTATCAAATGCGGCCCTAGACCTGCCACCAAACGATGAACTCTGTCCTCCATCTCAGCCACTATGGCTCAGGCATACCTAGCCATAGAATCAAAATACACACAATACTCCTGGACACTGATACTGCCCTACTCAATACGCAAAAACATGTCTGCTTGGGCTCGTCGGACCTCTGGTGGTAAATAATGGCGAGTAAAAGCATCTGCAAACTCTCGCCAAACCGCTGGAGAGGCATTCTCTCCCCTAGATAGCTCCCAAGTTTGATACCACTGTACTGCAATATCACGAAGCCTATAGAATCCAACTCTACAGACTCGACCTCATTCGCATGCATAACCCTCAAGATCCTCTGCATACCATTAATGAAATCCTGGGGGTCCATATTTTGCTTTATGACCGAAAACTCTGGAGGACCTAACCCAAGGAAGGTCTTAACCCTCGACCTACCGACCACTGTCTCGTACGGTCAACACCAACTCTGCCGACCCCGGGGTGTTGCTAATCGGTCAATAATCGTACAAAGCATCCGGCATATCGGCCCGGCCGCATCCGCCCGGCGGCCCAGTGGTCCGGAGGCTGGGTATCTCTCGCACGGCCCTCACTTTAAATCTCATCTCGAGCTCTCGTAGCCTGCCGAGTGCAGCTAGTGCCCTCATCTACCACTCTCTTGCCCTTCTGGGCAGCTATAGCTTTCTTGCGGGGCATCGCCGAAATCAGAACAAATCATCAGAAAGTAAACGCTTAACACATGGCTCTATTGCATGATCTAAGAGGGAAAGAATGACATCATCCTAAACATCTTGTAGCCTCCGCATTTATAAGTGCAGTGCACAACACACCCATAAATAAGACTCTACTAGACACGATCTGTAGATAACCTTAAGACGGAACTACTCTGATACCACTTCTGTCACGACCCAAACCGATGAGTCGCAACAAGTGTCTGACCTCTAGCGACCAAACATTGCTACACTCATATCTGAATCGTACTGAACATCAACGGGCCACAAGTGACTTAAATTGATCTAAAAAATAGATGACATCATGAACTCGGTACAACCTGTATATACATAAACATGCCGAAAGAACAAATGTGCCTGACAAGGGGCTAAGCATATCTTTGTCTCAAAAGAATAGAAGTTGACAAGGCTACATCATCTGTCTAATACATACAACTGTCTACAGACCTCTACTGGAATAAAAGTTGTAGAAATGACGGGACAGGGCCCCGTCATACCCATATGCATGTATATCTCAAAAGACTAGCATACTAAAAATATCGTGCCTCCAAATCAATAGAAAGACCGACCACCTTTCGAATAGAAGTCTTACTAAGTTGGACCACCGTCGGTCTACCCGAACTCGCAGGCATGAACGACCTCCCGAGCAATGGGAGTTAGTACGGATAATGCGAGTATGAAAGCATAAGAGCAACATGTATATGTAAGAATCATAATAAGATCTCGAACTCATGCCGAAATAACTATCCGTATGTACTTGTATGAACTAAGTATTCGTATGTATCTGCATGAATCCGTATAACCCGACAATGCCTCTCGAAAGGGCGCATAATATGCATGCTCATGCCTATCAATATAGGTCATACATATATATATGCATATATAACGCCTGTTGGGGCTCTATGGCATCCCATCATATCATATCGGCCTCTCTGCGGCCATCATTATATACATTGTTGCAGTACGTGCAGCCCGATACTCATATCATTATCATGGTGCACTAGCTGATCAAGTGGTAATGCATATATAACGCTTATTCATTTCCCCATACCCCATATACATATAATACTTGCGTCTATAACGCCTTCTGGTCACGGGTCAATATGCATATATATGAATGAATGTAATGCGTGAATAAACTGTATACATAGAACTAGATACGTAAAACTGGACCCATGAACAGAAGGAACAATCATAAACGGGGTACACAAACATCAAAGACTGAAGTATCCTAATGCTTCTAAGAGTAGAGTAATATGGAAGCTCCCTTACTCGTTTGTTGGTTCATATCATAAGGTCATGCCAAAAGAAAGAAAGAATAGCCTTAACATACCTTGAAGTATCCAATCGTCCAACTTCTACCTCTCGAACTTGTAAATCTACAATTATGATAACATAGGCCTTAATTAGACTGTTTAGCTCACTTACTAATCATCTTTAGATACATATAAAGCTTAACGAATTGTGGAAAACATTTTCCTTGTAAGCTCAACAACCCTTCGACTTCCCATTCGATCCAACATCAACCACAATACCCGCAACAACAATGACAACACTTATATATATCAAAATATACTTAAATCCATTCCCAATCATCTCTTAAAATAACCTCAATTCACTATCTTACCCCTCATCAACTTACCACTTCCATAAGTATCCTTTCTTCACTTAAAATCACTAAAACTCTTGATAATTAACTTAAATACAAGAGTGGAAATCATTTACATACCTTAAGGCGTCTAAGATTTCAAAGATCAACTTCAACTCCAACTCCCTAAGCATCACAACCTTGAAGAAACCCTAGAAACAACCTTCTTCTTCACAAGCTCGGGTTTACGGGGCTCGGATCTTACCAAATCACCACTATAATGATAGCATATGTTGGGTGTAAATATACTATGGTTTTTCTCTGAATTGGAAGAGAGAATATGAGAAACAGAGTCGTGGACCACATATTTATACTTGGAACTAAAAAGTCCCAGCGGTACAGTTCGACGAGTGGGTCGACGACCCGTCTACGTGTCGACGGGCCGTCGACGTACGCTTGCAGATTTTTGGGCTGCGGAACCTTGTTGACGCCGCACAATGATGGTCCGTTGACCATTTCGATGACCCATCGACAATGACTAGTGTCTGCAGATTTCTCAGATTCAACTCAGATCACATTGGTTCGATTCGTTCAACTTTTAATCTTGTCAATTACCGGGAATACCTGTTGGTACCTTTTTACACATGGTAAGACACTTTCTATCTCCAAAACTCGGGCTCGGGTCTCTATTCCAAAGGCATACCCTACTAGGAAATCATAGGTTCTTCTATGACGAAAACGAGAGGTGTAACACAGTTGTTGACACCTAATCTTCACCCTGTAATATGCGTGTTTTAATTTTTAAGAATCCTGAGCCAAGATGAAATAAGGATACGCTTTTGAAATTTTGAAAGTTACGAGTTATTTACTTTATAAGTGAAAATTAAAGCGAGATGCGTATCCCGCTCCGTCTAAATTCGGGAAATTCGGCAATTGAAATGACGTATGAATTACGGTTCATTTTTTATCGCATTTTTCACATCCTTAAAAATTATCCTGCACTATGGCAATATTGGGCTTATATTAAAGCTTGTATTTTAAAACGATATATTCCAAATTTGAATTTTATAAAAAACGGGTCTACGAAAGAGTTTTAGACGAATATGTTTTTTGACAAAGTTGAGTATTTATTTTTAAAATTGTGTACAGGGGTCCTTTAAAAAGTACTTTCCAAACATAAGGGGCCTCTTTAATTTTTTTTTTAACATTGGGGGGGTTACACTATATTTAAAAGGGGACCAAAGTTATCAAGAGATAACTTTGGCCCCCTCATTTCATTTGTTACAAACTGAGTCGTCTTTCTCTTTCTCTCTGAGCCAACAATGGCGATTTAGGGTTTGAGGTTTTGCGATCTTCGTCGTGGCCATTTCATGGCTGCTTTCAAGCAAATTCTTGAGGGGTTTTGCTCCCCTTGTCCTCCTAATACTAATGGCAGGTTTTATTTTAAGTTTTAATCATGTTTTCATGTTCAATTCGAAACCCTAATTTGGGAATTTACTCTTATTTTCTCTGTGTCATGGGGGCCATGGACTGGGGCCTTTGAGCCTGCTGTTATCTTGGCACCATGGCACACAAATGGAGAAAATTAAAGGGGGAAATCCCAAAAATTTGAATCGGTTAGGGAATTTTGGGGATTTTATCTTTTAATGTACTATGTGAACGTTGTATTGTACTAATTTTGGCTATTTGTGTGAGTCATTGTACTATTCCTAGAATCTAGGGATTTTTATGTGAGAAATGAGTACTATATGTTGGGAATATTATCTGATATTTGTTTAAAATTGCTGAGAATGGATAATATTAGTACTGATAATACAATTCAGTTAGAATTTTATTTTTGTCCTTACTTGATTTTGAAATTCAAGATTGAATTTAGGGTATTTTGGGGGAATTTCGGTTTTGGATGAGAATCTATTCCCTATTTTGTCCCTAGAACCCTAATGATCTGCTATAAATAGAAGGCACCTATGCCATTCTTAAGCATCCAACTTGGGAGCCAAAAAAAAATCCTAAGTAGCTAGCAATATATACTCTTAATACTATCTATATACACAAAAAAAAAAAAAAAAAAAAAAACAATCAGAAAATATGTAAATACTTATACATACTACTTATATACCACAAACATACTACTACTTTTAAAATTTTAGAAGCATCCTATCTATACTACTCTAATATACCTCTATTATACAAAAGTTCTGAAAAGAAAGGGCTATTCTAAGGGTTTTCAAGTTTTGGTGTTTGGAAGTTGACTCATTACTCTCCAATTTGATTTTTGGGTTACCTTTGAAAGAGGTAATACTCTTATACTACTCTTTATTTCAGTTTCAGTTTTTACATGAATTTAAATAGTTGCATTGTTGTTTAAATATGTATTTCAAGCTTTATTTCACTAATTTGGATATATTTCTGCCTATGTTTAGTTGATAATATAATGTTAATTTGAATTGCAATAATGTGATTGAATTTGTTTTCTGGATCATGTTGAGGTTTTTTTTTTTTTTTCTCTTTCTGGAACTTTGGAATTAAGTGGGATATAATGGATAGCGTTTGGAATTTAGTCTTGTTGTATTCGGTTGTTGGAGTTTCCAGCTCTGTTATATGGTGCTATTTTCATCAAAATTTTAGGTATTTAGTCTTGTTCTTGTGATTTCTGTTCCTTATGTTGTGACGATGTTCTTGCTTGATAATAATGGATCAATGTTATCTACTAGTTCACTTGTCTGATATGGTTTTGGTTCTAGACATGGCTTCAAATTAGCTTCATTATAAAAAGAGTTTGATTTTTTTCTCTAGAAATCTATTAAGCCTAAGTTTTTAGGAGATAAATCTGATCCTTTTCCATCATTTTTTGGTTTTGAATTACCTTTAATAGTTTAACATCTCTAAAAAATGGGTTAACTTAAGATTCTGAAGCCTCATTTTTAGTTGAATCTTTTGAAATCTTAAAACATACTTCTGAACTTGTGTGTACTGCTAATCTTTGCCTAGAATATCTTTAAAAGGGGAAAGAAGGAGGTGTTTTGCTTAAACTATTGTGTATGGATCTCATTTTGTGACAATAAGCCTCATTTTCTTTTGTTAAGCCAATTACCTAGACTATCATGGAAGCTGTTATGATTCTAGTTTTGATTTTGAAGTGCTAAATGGGCAAACTTTATGTATTCTTTAAAAAGGGAACGGATACACCACGAGGACTGATGATGAAAAGAACAAAGGTTTCAATCATACGAGAGAAGCGGACCAGGGATTATGTGCCGGAGGGATCTATTTCCTTCAAAGATGAGGATGCAGAAGGCATCATTCAACCACACAATGATGAGTTGGTAATTTCTATCCTTATTTTTAAATATCAAGTTAAACGTATTTTGATTGACCCAGGTAGTTCGGCCAACATTATCCGATGGAGAGTAGTTGAACAACTGAGGTTGCTGGATCAAATTGTTCTGATAGCTCGGGTTCTCAGCGGATTCAATATGACAAGCGAAACAACTAAGGGAGAAATCTCTTTGCCGGTCAACATCGACGGAACTATTCAGCAAACTGTGTTCTATGTCATCGAATGAGAGATGAAATATAATGCATTACGCGGTGATATAATGCATTACGCGGCAGACCGTGGATTCATCGCATGAGGGCAGTACCATCGACATTGCATCAGATGTTAAAATTCCCAACTCCGAAAGGGATAAAGACGGTCCGTGGTGAACAACCCGAGCAAGGGAGATGTTCGCTGTCGAAAAGGACCCCTCAACCTGAAGGAACCGGTGCAAAAAGGTGTTAAATCAACCAAAGGCAAAGATACTAAATAGAAATTAAAGAATGTAGGCTCGAATGAAGGAAAGGAAAAAACGAGCCTGAGTTTCGATGAAGATGATTTCGGTTGGTGTACCCAAATCGTTCGTATTACCAGATGATTTGGATGCAACAAAGTCTACCATAGAGGATTTGGAATAGATTATCTTGTTCGTGCCCTTGACGGATAGAAAGGTATACCTGGGAACGGGGTTAACCTTGGAGCTCAGGCGCAAATTAATTAAATTTCTTCAAGATAATGCCGATTGTTTTGCTTGATCCCATTTAGACATGACCGGTGTACCACCGGAGGTGACGATGCATAAGCTCAGCCTCAATAAGAAATTCACTCCAATCAAACAGAAAAGAAGACCGATGGCCGAATTAAAGCATGCCTTCGTCAAGGATGAGTTAACAAAGCTTTTAAAAATAGGTTCTATCCGGGAGGTTAAATACCCGGACTGGTTAGCTAATGTCATTGTTGTGCCAAAGAAAGATAATAAATTTAGAATGTGTATTGATTATAAAGATTTGAACAAAGCATGCCCGAAGGATTCATTCCCTATGCCTCACATTGATCGAATGATCGATGCGATGGTCGAGCATGAGATGTTAAATTTTCTCGACGCTTACTCCTGGTACAACCAGATTCGGATGGACCTGGAGGATTAAGAGAAAACTTCTTTTATAACCTGATATGGGACTTATTGCTACAATGTAATGCCATTCGGATTAAAAAATGCCGGAAAAACTTATCAACGCCTAGTTAACCAAATGTTCGAAGAATAGATAGGTAAGACAATGGAGGTGTCACGACCCAACCGGAGGGCCGCGACGGGCACCCGGTGCTAACCCACTCGGGCACCTCTTAACATACTTTCACATTTCATCTAGGTGGGCCACACGGCTAAATCATACTTTTCATTCATCACCATTCTAATCTCATTGGGCAACAACACATTTATATCACCATTAACAACAGTGCCCATATAAATGTACATAAGCCGACGAGGCTAGCAAAATGATAACCCAAAAGATAGGCCGACAAGGCCAAACATATCTAACCATATACACATGTCTACGAGCCTCTAAGAAGAGTATGTCATATCATATAGGCGGGACAGGACCCCGCCGTGCCCATAAGTATGTACACAAAAGAATCTATACCAAAAGTTGTGGCTTCGAATGAAATGGAGCTCCGCTATGTAGTCCCTGAGAAATAATAGCTATGGATCAAGTCTGTTTCCCTGGCCACCTGCGGGCATGACGTAGCGTCCACAAATAAAAGGACGTCAGTACGAAGAATGTACTGAGTATGTAAAGCATGATCAATATCAATATGAAAGCATAATAGACAACATATGAAAAACATAGGATGCGAGATAATAGCATTATCGTCATAGCACTTACTTGCTTTCCATAGGGACATTCCATTTCTATTGCGTATCCGTGTACATATATCCATATTCGTACTCATTTACCTTTCGTATCCATTTTCGTATTCGTATTCATATTTCCATTCATACTCATATTCATATCATTTACATCTCATATACATTGCATATACATAGCCTTTACATAACATTTACATATACTTAGCATATTCGTACTCATATTGATGTCATATACATAGCATTTATATAGCATACCCGACCACGAAGGTTCGGTGTTTCACATACCTGGCCCTACCAAGGCTCCGGGTTATACGTACCCAACTGCACTGGTGTGCGCGCATTACATATATATATATATATACATATCTACTATATTCTTCCCGACCATATAAGCTTGGGGTTTCATAATAGCCACACATGGGCACATATACATATAAGCTCATAAGCATCTTTAGCCTTTTTACTATCGTCATTCATTACATTCTATCCTTAGAGGATTACTCGTCATATAAGGAACTTAGTACAATCGTATCATATTGAGAATCATAAGCTTAGTAGCTTTTAGAGATAGGATCATTGAAGAATATCGTAGGCTCATGGAAGGATAGATATTTGGCCAAAGAACCATGCCTTATGAAAGAAGGGTTAGCCTTACATACCTTTCCGTTCAACTATTCTATCACTTGCACGTGCTTCTTCAATGCTCACGTTTCTACCTTCATTAAAGTGCATACTAACATTAGAGAGTCGATAACTTAGCATACATGACTAAGACTTAGAGAAAATTGGGCAACGTCTCCTTTATTTATACGACTCCCTTCATATCATATGTCAGCTCCCAAACATCAATAATAACTTTCACAACATTATTACAATAGCCTTTATTCAATTACATTATCCTTACTTCTCAATCCACTTCAATTCATCCATATTCATGGTCATATCACACAATTTCGTTCATTCATATACAAGGTCTATTCCATGTTCTCAATATCATTTATAACATGATTATAATCATAATGTATCAAGAATCATAACTAAATCCAAACATTTACTCAAAAGTGACACAACTCCCACATTCATGACCCATTTCCTATTTCCTTATATAATCCAAGTGTTTCAACTTTCAAATACCTTAAACAACAAGGAAATGTCATAAAACTTACCTTAGATGGTGTAGGAATGAACCTTGGGTGCAAATACTTCACTTGAGAAAAACCCTAGTTTCACCTTCACTTGGATTTCTTGTTTTGGATGAACTTTAATGGGTTTCTTACTCTTGATTCACTTAATTTGATGTAGTTGATCACTAATATCCCTTGAATTTGTGTGGGAGAAATATTCTAGAGAGTTCTAGAGAGAAGGAGTGAAATGTGGAAATGAAATAATGAACTTGGTCCTCTTTTTAATAACTCAGCAATCTGATCTGTCGGGACATTATACGGACACTTATACGGTCCGTATAAGTGACCGTGAAACAGACCCCTTCAACGTCTCTTCTCTGTGACCATTATACGATCCATTATATGGTCCGTAACAGACCGTATAATCCCACCAGTGAGGGACCTTCACTGTGATGGTTCTACGGTCCCTTATACGGTCCGTATAATGAGCCGTATAATCCATCAGTCCACTGATCTTGTTCTCGTCACTTCGTTTGATCTCCAATCCTTATGGAACCTTCTTAATACTTGTTTATCACCTCGTTAACAATCTAAGGGACGTTATAACTCTTCTCCAAATCTTCATTAAGTCATCATTAATTCGATACTCGTAAATCTTGCCCGACACATGACATATACCTTACTTTCCTTAACAACTTTCGTCTCCTACTTCAAATGTCTTTGAAATCTTATTTAGAATCATCAAATGCTATTTCTTACATATCGAAACACCATATACTTCGTGCTCTTCGTTCGCCCATTCACTGTGCATCAACGAAAAAAAATTGAGGTGTAACAGGAGGTTTGTATTGATGACGTATTAGTTAAGTCCCTGGAAACAGAGGACCATTTGAAACATTTGCAGGAAACCTTCAACATACTTCGTAAATACAACATGAAGCTGAACCCAGGGAAGTGTGCCTTCAGTGTTAAGTCGGGAATGTTTTTGGGCTTCATGGTATTGAACCGGGGTATTGAAATCAACCTGGACAAAATCAAATCCATTGAAGACATCAAAGTAGTGAACAATGTGAAGGCAGTGCAAAGGTTGGTGGTAGAATAGCAGCTCTGAGCCATTTCATTTCGAGGTCTTCGGATAAAAGTCACCATTTCTTTTCATTGCTAAGGAAGAAGAATGACTTTGTATGGACACCGGAGTGTCAGAAAGCCTTGGAAGATCTAAAGAGGTACCTATCGAGTCCTCCCATGCTACACACACTGAAGGCAGATGAACAACTATAAGTAAGAAAGATTATTTAACGATTCTAAATAGGATTCCAAAGATGATGGAAGTAAGAGGAGAAAGTTCCTTAAGGAAGGCAAAGCATATGTTGTGTTTTGGAAAGGTCCCGTAAAGTACCAAGCTGATATTGACCTAATGATGTCCTAAGAAAGAGTTATAATGATCCTTAGATTGGTAATGAAGTGTTAAACAAGTGTCAAGAAGGTTCCATAAGGATTGGAGATCAAACGAACGACGAAAATCATCTCAGGGAAATGGGGTTATACGACTGACTTATACGGTCCGTATAAGGGTTCGTATAACACTCAACAGATATGGTGTTTTTCCTGATGGTGAACCACGACCACTTATATGGGCCGTACAATGTTATACGGACCGTATAAGTGTCCGTAGAAGTCCCAACGGGCTGAATAAGTTCCAAGTATAAGTACATGTTCCCACTTCACTAATTTCATTTCCACACTTCTCCATCTCTCTCTCAAGGCTTCTAGAGGGTTCTATACATTTCATATTCAAGAATACAAGGGGAATCAAAGATCAACATCATAAATCCAAGTGAATCAGGTGTGAGAAGCTCACTAGGGTTCATCCAAGTCAAGTATTCTTTTGGAAGTGGAAGCTAGGGTTTTCTTCAAGTGAAGTGTTTCCACTCCAAGTTCATTCTTACTCAATCAAAGGTAAGTTTTATGATCATTCCATGTTGTTTAAAATATTGAGAGGTTGAAAGACTTGGATTGTAGAAGGAGGTAGAAAATGGGTCATGAATGTGAGAATAGTGGCATTTTTGAGTTGTAGTTTGGAATGAGTCATGATTCTTGATATGTCGTGATTATAATTATGTTATAAATGATATTAAGAACATGAGATAAACTTTCCGTTATGAGTAAATGCAATAGTGTACTATGACCATGGTTATGGGTGAATTGAAGTGAAATTTGGGAAATGTGGATAATATAGTTGTACGAAGATTGTTGCTTATGATGTTGTGAATGTTATTATAGACGTTTGGAATTTGATATATGATATGGGAAAGTTGTATAAACAAAGAAAATGCTGCCCAATTTTCTCTAGCTTTTGTCAAGTATGCTAAGCTATCGATCATCTAATGTTGATACGAACTCTTTTGAAGGTAGAAAGGTGAGCATTGAAGGAGAACATTCAAGCGATGGTGTAGCTAAACAAAAAGGTATGTGAGGCTAGTCCCTTATTTCTAAGGCATGAATCTTATGACAAGATCTTCCCTTATTCTCCATGACCCTCTTATACTCCAGAAACTATGAGTCCATGTTCAGGAAGAATTTCATATGAGATAAGATAAGAGATACGTCACGAGTATGATAATGATATGATGTTTCTACAAAGTTAATGATCCTATTTACGATTATGTGATGTTGTTCATTGTGCTACACTCACCTTATATGCTAATTCCTTTAAGGTGAGGCAGAATGCTTATGAAACTCCATAATGGAATCGGGGGTTCACGACCTTACGTCACCCCGAAAGATTTACAGTTTGTATTGAGCCTTTATGCATGATTCATGATGATATTACACCGCGCCTATATGGCCGGGCAGACACCGCTAAGGCGGGCAGCGTATACACCATGTCTAGATGGCATGGGCAAACACCACTAGTGGGCGGCATGAGATGGTTACCCCGGACGCGGGAGGCCTGGACGCGGGCTAATGATGATCACACCGTACCTATATGGCCGGGCAGCTATATATATATATATATATATATATATATATATATATATATATATGCATGCATGATATAATGATGTTTATGAAGTAAGTCAGCATACATTATTTCTATCACGATTGACAGTCAGTTACAGGTTGTTCTTTACTTGATGTCTCCTTATTTCATTGATGTATCATTATTGTTTATTCCTTACATACTCAGTACAATGCTCGTACTGACGTCCTTTTCTTTGGACGCTGTGTTCATGCCCATAGGTAGGCAGGGCGGTGACCCAGATTTGTAGGGGCTATCAGCAGACTTTGAGAGCACTCCATTATTCTGGAGGTGCCATTGTTTTATTATTTTGTGTATATATATGCTTTGGGCACGACGGGGTCCTGTCCCATCCATATATCTAGTACTCTAGTAGAGGCTTGTAGATACATATGTGTGGGTAGTATGGTCTCACGTTTTCCCCCTTGTATATATGTATTATTTTGATAGCCGAAGGGCTTATGTATTTAAATGTAGTTATATTTTCAAAATTGAAAATGGTTTTCCTTATGGCTAGAAGTGTGAAAGTAATAGATAAAATGCAGAATAAGTATGATGAGTAGTAGTATGAGTGGTGCTCGGTGGTTAGCCCCGGGTACCCGTCATGGCCCCTAGTCGGGTCGTGACAAAAGTGGTATCAGAGAAGTTCAGTACTAGGAAGTGTTTACGAGCTGTATCTAGTAGAGTCTTGTTTATGGTGTGTTGCACGCCACACTTATAAACAGGAGGCTACAGGGCATTTAGGAAAAAAGACTGCTCTTCTTCATAGGAAATCGTGCGATAGAGCTGTGTTATGAGATTTTCTCCTCCCTAATTGTGCATTGTGATTTCAGAGATGCCGCCAAAGAGAAAAGCTACAGCCGCCCAGAAGGGCAAGACTATGATAGAAAGGCGGGTAGAAAGGGAGCCGCCGACGAATATGGAAGAGGGTGAATCACATAATGAGGCCCCATCTAATACTTCTCCCACTCCGCCTCTTTTAGAAAAACAAGAGGGGGCTTCGGTTTCAGCTCCTATGCCTACAGTTCCTCCACCGGCTGCTTCGGGTCAACAAATGACCGAAGCTATCCATTTATTGACACAGTTGGTTGCCAGCCAGGCGCAACGGCAGAGTTCGGGTCCAAGTGACTGGGCAGTTAGTACTAGAGCCCGTGATTTCATGAGTTTGAATCCTCTGGAGTTTTTCGGGTCAAAGCCGGATGAAGACCCGCATGGTTTTATTCTTTTGAAATGTTGAGAACCTTAAAGATTATTCATGCTTCCGAAACTGAATCTGTGGAGTTAGCATCTTATAGACTCTAGGATATGGCGGTCTTATGGTATAATAACTGGATATCTTCAAGAAAAGAGAATGCGCCTCCTCCAGTTTGGCAAGAGTTTGTAGATGCCTTCATTCGCCACTACTTACCACCCGAGGTCCATCGAGCTAGGGCGGATAGACTCTTAAATCTGAGGCAAGGAAGTATGAGTGCCCGGGAATATAGCCTTCAGTTTAATTCATTGGCTAGATATGCTCTGACCATGCTGGCCGACATGGGAGATAGAGTGCACAGATTTGTGAGTGGCCTAGGGCCGCATTTGTTTAAGGATTGTCTAACGGCTTCATTGCAAGATAGGATGGATATTTCCCGCATTCAGGCCCATGCCCAGAACTTAGAAGAGCAGCAACATCCACAAAGGAGTGAACGTGATATTGATCGAAGGCAAAGTAAGAGGGCCAGATCTATGGGTGCCAGTAGCGACTGTAGAGGGGGATCAAGACATTCATATTCTAGACATTCAGGCCAGTTGGCGACTAGTGCCCCTTCACGATTTGCAGGTAGGATGCTTGACCGCTCCATTCATTCAGGACAGGGTCAGAGCTCGAGAGTTTCAGGTTCCTAATTTGGGGGTGATTATAGCCAGAGGAGACCTCCAGTACCGCGATGTAGCCAGTGCATTAGATTACATTCCGAACAGTGTCTCCGATGTTCAGATGCTTGTTATGCTTACGGCCAGGTTGGGCACATGATGCGAGATTGCCCGTCATGAGTGGTAGAGTTGGGGTTCAGCCCATAGGATCGGCGGCTGGCTCTTCTTCAGTGCGCCCGGCAGGGCAGACTCCCCAGATTCCAGCAGGTCGAGGTAGAGGCAGAGGGGGAGCGTCCAGTTCAGGTGGTGTCCAACCCCGTATCTACGCTTTAGCCGGACAATAGGATCGCGAGTCCTCCCCGGATGTGGTTACAGGTATATTATTCATATTTTCTCATGACGTATATGCATTGATAGATCCGGGTTCTACACTATGTTACATTACTCCGTATATTGCTGGTCGTATTGGGGTGAAACCCGAGCCAATTAAACCTTTTGATGTGTCTACTCCGATTGGTGATTCCGTGATAGCTAGACAAGTATACAAGAATTGTGTAATTGTGATATGTGACCGCAAGACTAAAGTTGATTTAATTGAGCTGGAAATGTTAGATTTCGATGTGATTATGGGTATGGATTGGTTGGCCTCATTTTATGATAATGTTGATTGTCGAATGAAAGTAGTTCGATTTTAATTTTCGGGAGAGGCCATGCTTGAATGGAAGGGTAACACAGCATCTCCGAGAGATAGGTTTATTTCCTACCTTAAGGCAAGGAAGATGATAGCAAAAGGTTACATTTATCCCCTAGTTTGAGTTCATGACACCGAAGCAAAGTCTCCAACTTTCCAATCCGTCTCGGTAATGAATGAGCTTCCGGATGTATTTCCAGATGAAATTCCAGTTCTTCCTCCGGAAAGAGAGATTGATTTCACTATTGATGTTTTACCAGACACCCAGCCTATCTCTATTCCTCCCTCTTTTGAATGGCTCCTGTAGAACTGAAAGAGCTAAAGGCATAATTGAAAGATTTGCTTGAAAAAGGATTCATTAGGCCTAGTTCATCACCGTAAGGAGCACCAGTCCTATTTGTGCGAAATCAAGATGGTTCCCTACTGATGTGCATTGATTACAGGACGTTAAATAAGGTGACGATAAAGAATAAATATCCTTTTCCGAGAATTGATGATTTGTTTGATCAATTACAGGGTGCCAAGTGGTTTTCCAAAATAGATCTAAGGTCAGGTTATCATCAAGTGAGAGTTAAAGAAGAAGATATTCCCAAAACAGCTTTCAGAACGAGATATGGCCATTATGAATTCCGGGTGATGTCATTTGGGTTAACTAATGCTCCGGCAGTGTTTATGAATTTGATGAATAATGTATTTAGGCCTCTTTTGGACCTATTCGTGATAGTGTTCATTGATGATATTCTGGTATACTCTCGGACAGAATCGGAACATGCAGACCATCTACGTATAGTTCTTGGAATTCTTCGGACTCGAGAATTGTATGCAAAATTTTCAAAGTGCGAGTTTTGGCTTAATTCTGTGACATTTTTGGGCCACGTTATTTCAGATGATGGCATTTGAGTGGATACCCAGAAGATTGAAGCTGTGAAAACTTGGCCAAGGCCTACAACGCCCACGGAAGTCCGTAGTTTTCTGGGATTGGCAGGTTACTATAGGAGATTCGTGGAAGGGTTTTCATCTATTTCAGCCCCATTGACGAAGCTAACCCAGAAGTCAGCTAAATTTCAGTGGAATGATGCTTGTGAATGCAGTTTTCAAGAATTGAAAGATAGATTAACCTCAGCTCCAGTTTTGACACTCCCAGAAGGGCCAGATGGTTATATTGTTTATTGTGATGCTTCTGGTGTTGGGTTAGGATGTGTATTAATACAGCACGGTAAGGTCGTTGCTTATGCTTCGAGGTAGTTACAGAAACATGAAAAGAACTACCCAACTCATGATCTTGAATTGGCTGCAGTTATTCATGCACTAAAGATGTGGAGCATTACTTGTATGGTGTTCACATTGATATTTACACAGATCACAAGAGTCTTCAATATATTTTCAAGCAGAAGGAGTTAAACCTGCGGCAGAGGCGATGGTTGGAATTATTGAAAGATTATGATGTGAGTATTTTATACCACCCCGGAAAGGCAAATGTAGTAGCCGATGCACTTAGCCGCAGATCAATGGGTAGCCTATGTGAGGCTCCTCCGGAGAAGAAGGAATTAATTCGTGAACTCCACCAGCTAGCTAGTCTTGGGATTCGCCTAATTGATTCAGGCAGTACAGGAATTGATATCAATAATCCCACTGTTTCATCCTTGGACATAGAGGTGAAAGAGCGTCAATATGAAGATCTTCAGTTGAGCCACTATAGAGACACATTTCATGAAAAAGAGAAGTCTCCATTTGAAACTTCTATCGATGGAGTTCTTAAATACCGAGGCAGGCTATGTGTTCCGAATGTTACAGAATTACGCCGTTGAATTCTAGAAGAAGCTCATTATTCTCGATATTCTATTCACCCAGGTGCAACAAAGATGTATCATGATCTTAAGTTAATTTATTGATGGGATGAAATGAAGAAAGACATAGCAGAATTTATGGCTCAATGTCCAAATTGTCAGTAAGTGAAAATTGAGCATCAAAAGCCAGGATGATTATTGCAAGCAATGGAAATTCCAACTTGGAAATGGGAAGCGATCAACATGGATTTTATCGTGGGGTTACCTTGTTCCCGAAGTAAATATGACTCCATATGGGTGATCGTGGACAGACTCACGAAATCAGCTCACTTTCTTCCAGTCAAAACTACATATTCGGCAGAAGATTATGCAAGGTTATATCTTAAGGAGATTGTGCGACTTCATGGTGTCCCGGTGTCCATTATTACTGACAGTGGAGCACAATTTACAGCTAAGTTCTGAAAATCTTTCCAAGAAGGTTTGGGTACTCAAGTGAAGCTTAGCACGATATTTCATCCGCAGACTGATGGACAAGCCGAACGTACCATTCAGACCTTGGAAGATATGCTAAGGGCATGTGTTCTAGATTTCGGTGGTAGTTGGGATGACCACTTACCTCTTATTGAGTTTGCATACAACAACAGCTACCATTCCAGTATCCAAATGGCTCCGTATGAAGCTCTATATGGAAGGAAGTGTAGATCCCCAATTGGGTGGTTTGAAGTCGGGGAGACACAATTAATAGGCCCAGAATTGATTCAACAAGCAGTGGAAAAGGTCAAAGCTATTCGAGATCGATTATTGACAGCCCAAAGCCGCCAAAAATCCTATGCGGACAACCGTCGGCGAGACCTAGAATTTCAAGTTGATGACTAAGTATTTCTGAAAGTGTCACCAATAAAAGGTGTGATGTGATTTGGCAAGAAAGGAAAATTGAGTCTTTGGTATATCGGACCCTATAAGATTATCCACAAAGTGAGTCAAGTAGCTTATGAATTAGACTTACCCTCAGGACTTGAAGCAGTCCATCCAGTTTTCCATGTCTCAATGCTCCAAAAATGTGTTGGAGATCCCACTAGAATTATGCCAGTAGATGATGTTCAAGTGACAGAAAAGTTGGCTTATGAAGAGGTACCTATGGCTATACTAGATAGGCAAGTGCCGAAGCTCAGAAATAAAGAAGTAGCTTCAGTCAAAGTCTTGTGGCAAAACAATAACAGAGACGAGTTGACTTGGGAAGCACAGGAAAATATGAAGTCTAAGTACCCACACTTATTTCAACCCCCAGAAGAGATCCAAGATGAGACATCGGCATTATGAGGTATGTATGCTCTCTTTTCATGTATTTGGGTCGTGTGTGGCCAAGTTTTATTGCTATTGTGTTGTATCCTTGTGAGGCATGTTTATTTTGGGCTGTTGTGATAGGGGATAGCGCCATGTTACAGGGGAAACTCTGGCGAAATTTCTATAGAATTTCCGAGAACTTAACATTCGAGGACGAATGTTTTTAAAGGGGGGAAGGATGTTACACCTCGCAAAATTTCATGTTGTTGCCTAGTAAATGGACCAACGTAGTGCGAGAAGTATACGATGTTCCTACAAGTAAGAAAGGTTATTTAACGATTCTAAATAGGATTCCAAAGATGATGGAAGTAAGAGGAGAAAGTTCCTTAAGGAAGGCAAAGCATATGTTGTGTTTTGGAAAGGTCCCATAAAGTACCGAGCTGATGTTGACCAAATGATGCCCTAAGAAAGAGTTATAACGATCCTTAGATTGGTAACGAAATGTTAAACAAGTGTCAAGAAAGTTCCATAAGGATTGGAGATTAAACGAACGATGAAAATCATCTCAGGGAAATGGGGTTATACGACTGACTTATATGGTCCGTATAAGGGTCCGTATAACACTCAACAGAGATGGTGTTTTGCCTGATGGTGAACCACGACCACTTATACGGGCCGTACAATGTTATACGGACCGTATAAGTGTCCGTGGAAGTCCCGACGGGCTGAATAAGTTCCAAGTATAAGTACATGTTCCCACTTCACTAATTTCATTTCCACACTTCTCTATCTCTCTCTCAAGGCTTCTAGAGGGTTCTATTTATTTCATCTTCAAGAATACAAGGGGAATCAAAGATCAACATCATAGATCCAAGTGAATCAGGTGTGAGAAGCTCACTAGGGTTCATCCAAGTCAAGAATTCTCTTGGAAGTGGAAGCTAGGGTTTTCTTCAAGTGAAGCGTTTCCACTCCAAGCTCATTCCTACTCAATCAAAGGTAAGTTTTATGATCATTCCATGTTGTTTAAAGTATTGAGAGGTTGAAAGACTTGGATTGTAGAAGGAGATAGAAAATGGGTCATGAATGTGAGAATAGTGGCATTTTTGAGTTGTAGTTTGGAATGAGTCATGATTCTTGAAATGTCGTGATTATAATTATGTTATAAATGATATTAAGAACATGAGATAAACTTTATATTGTGAGTAAATGCAATAGTGTACTATGACCATGGTTATGGGTGAATTGAAGTGAAATTTGGGAAAAGTGGATAATATAGGTGTATGAAGATTGTTGCTTATGATGTTGTGAATGTTATTATAGACGTTTGGAATTTGATATATGATATGGGAAAGTTGTATAAACAAATAAAATGCTGCCCAATTTTCTCTAGCTTTTGTCAAGTATGCTAAGCTCTCGATTATCTAATGTTAATACGAACTCTTTTGAAGGTAGAAACGTGAGCATTGAAGGAGAACGTTCAAGCGATAGTGTAGCTAAACAAAAAGGTATGTGAGGCTAGTCCCTTCTTTCTAAGGCATGAATCTTATGACATGATCTTCCCTTATTCTCCATGACCCTCTTATAGTCCAGAAACTATGAGTCCATGTTCAGGAAGAATTTCATATGAGATAAGATAAGAGATACGTCACGAGTATAATAATGATATGATGTTTCTACAAAGCTAATGATCCTATTTACGATTATGTGATGTCGTTCATTGTGCTACACTCACCTTATATGCTAATTCCTTTAAGGTGAGGCAGCATGCTTATGAAACTCCATAATGGAATCGGGGGTTCACGACCTTACGTCACCCCGAAAGATTTACAGTTTGTATTGAGCCTTTATGCATGATTCATGATGGTATTACACCGCGCCTATATGGCCGGGCAGACACCGCTAAGGCGGGCAGCGTATACACCATGTCTAGATGGCATGGGCAGACACCACTAGTGGGCGGCATGAGATGGTTACCCCGGACGCGGGAGGCCTGGACGCGGGCTAATGATGATCACACCGTACCTATATGGTCGGGCAGCTTATATATATATATATATATATAAGCATGTATGATATGATGATGTTTATGAAGTAAGTCAGCATGCATTATTTCTATCATGATTGACAGTCAGTTACAGGTTGTTCTTCACTTGATGTCTCCTTATTTCATTGATGTATCATTATTGTTTATGCCTTACATACTCAGTACAATGCTCGTACTGACTTCCTTTTCTTTGGACGTTGTGTTCATGCCCACAGGTAGACAGGGAGGTGACCCAATTCGTAGGGGCTATCAACAGACTTTGAGAGCACTCCATTGTTCGAGGTGATGTTATTATTTTGTTGTATATATATTATATATTTTTTGATATATATATATATATGTTTTGGGCACGACGGGGTCCTGTCCCGTCCATATGTCTAGTACTCTAGTAGAGGCTCGTAGATACATATGTGTGGGTAGTATGGTCTCACGTTTTCCCCCTTGTATATATGTATTATTTTGATAGCCGAAGGGCTTATGTATTTAAATGTAGTTATATTTTCAAAATTGAAAATGGTTTTCCTTATGGCTAGAAGTGTGAGAGTAATAGATAAAATGCAGAATCAGTATGATGAGTAGTAGTATGAGTGGTGTTCGGTGGTTAGCCTCGGGTACCCGTCATGGCCTCTAGTCGGGTCGTGACATAAAAGTAATGTGAAGGGCACATATGCAATCATAACATAGAAATCATGCCTTTGAAAGAAACGGTTAGCCTTACATACCTTGAAACGTATCTAATTGTCCAATGTCTACTTCTTGAACTCATAAGTCTACAACCAAGATAACATAGGCCACAATTAGCCCCTTTATAAAACTTGCTAGCCAATTCAAGTGCAAAGGAACCTTAACTAATTTCGGACAACCTTTCCTTCATAATTCAATAACCCCTCAAGTTCCAATTCACCCCTAACATCAATAACAACATTAACAACAACAATATCAACTCCTACATATCAAAATATAATCAATTCTAATCTAAATCCTTTCCCAAAATAGCCCCTAGTCTCCCCTTAAGCCTTATTCAAACAATCACTTTTATAACCATATTTCCTTAACTTAAAACTACTAAAATTCTTGATAAATAACTCAAACCCAAAGGTAGGAATCTTATACATACCTTGAAGAGACTAGGATTCCAAAATCAACTCCAACTCAAACTTCCAAGCTCCCCAACTTCAAGGAAACCCTAGAAACAATCTTTTTCTTCACTAGCTCGGGTTTTACGGGTTCGGAACTTACTAAAACTCTTCCAATTTGATGGAAATTATAAAGGGGAAATATTTAAGGGTTTTTATGGTTTGGGGGTGAAAAATAATAAAATAAAACATAAGGGACAAATATATATATATATATATGGATCAAGAAGGTTCCAGCAGGGCGGTTTGACGTGCGGGTGGACGGCTCGTCAGCACGTCAACGGTTAGTCAACTGGCACCGTCAATCTGCCACCATGCTACATAGTCCATTCTTTAAACCGGTGCAAGATTACTTGAACTTTTTCCATGTATTTTTGCATTCGTTCATCTTTGACCTCGAAAACACCATTGACTTAATTCACTTCCAGAAGGGAGTCGCACTTGGCTTCGATGACTTCAGCCCCTAAACTCAGAGCCAATTCCAAACCTGCAATCATAGCCTCATACTCGGCTTCATTGTTAGTCAAATTTAAAGTTCTGATTGATTGCCTAATGACGTCTCCTGCGGGAGCCTTAAGAATAATCCCCAATCTGAACCCCTTTACGTTCGAGGCATCGTCCGTATCGAGTCCGGATCCCGGGTTTTTCCCGATGTTAAAAAAAGCTATTTTTCTACCTCGGGAACCATTGCGGGGGTAAAGTCCGCTATGAAGTCGGCTAAAATTTAGGATTTAATAACCGTTCTAGGTCTGTACTCGATATCATAACCGCTTATTTCCACGGCCAATTTAGTCAACCTACTCGAAAGATCCGGCTTATGCATGACATTTTTTAATGTAGGTAGTTACTACACATATGGGGTGACATTAGAAATAAGGTTTTAGCTTCCTTGAAGCACTTACCAATTCCAAGGCTAATTTTTCGAGGTGAGGATAACGAGTTCCCGCATCTCCTAATGTCCTACTTACATAATAGATAGGTAATTACGTACCTCCTTCTTCTCAGACCAAAACTCCACTCACCGTAACCTCGAATACTTCCAGGTACAAAAATAGTTGTTCATCTGCCTTCGGTGTGTGTAGCAAGGGAGGACTCGACAGGTACCTTTTTAGACCTTCTAAGGCTTTCTGACACTCCGGTGTCCACACGAAATCATTATTCTTTCTTAGCAATGAAAATAAACAGTGACTTTTATCTAAAGATCTCGAAATAAAACGGCTTAGAGCCGCTATTCTACCGGTCAACCTTCGCATTGCCTTCACATTGTTCACTACTTCGATGTCTCGTCTGGGTTGATTTCAATACCCTTGTTCGACACCATGAAGCCCAAAAACTTTCCCGACCTAATACCGAACGCACACTTCTCCGAGTTCAGCTTCATGTTGTATTTGCGAAGTATGTTGAAGGTTTCCTGCAAATGTTTTAAATGGTCCTCTATTTCCAGGGACTTAACTAACATGTCATCAATATAAACCTCCATTGTCTTACCTATCTGTTCTTTGAACATTCGGTTAACTAGGCGTTGATAAGTTGCTCCGGCATTTTTTAATCCGAATGGCATTACATTGTAGCAATAAATCCCATATCGGGTTCTAAAAGAAGTTTTCTCTTGATTCTTCGGGTCCATCCGAATCTGGTTGTACCCGGAGTAGGCATCGAGAAAATTTAACATCTCATGCCCGGCCGTCGCATCGATCATTCGATCAATGTGAGGCATAGGGAATGAATCCTTCAAGCATGCTTTGTTCAAATCTTTATAATCAACACACATTCTAAATTTATTACCTTTCTTTGGCACAACAATGACATTAGCTAACCAGTCCGGGTATTTAACCTCCCGGATAGAACCTATTTTTAAAAGCTTTGTTACCTCATCCTTGATGAATGCATGCTTTAATTCGGCCATCGATCTTCTTTTCTGTTTGACCGGAGTGAATTTCTTATTGATGCTGAGCTTATACGTCATCACCTCTGGTGGCACACCTGTCATGTCTAAATGAGACCAAGCAAAACAATCGGCATTAGCTTGAATAAATTTAATTAATTTGCACCTGAGCTCCGAGGTTAACCCCGTGCCCAAGTATACCTTTCTATCTGTCAAGTGCACGAACAAGATAATCTGTTCCAACTCCTCTATAGTAGACTTTGTTGCGTCCGAATCATCCAGTAATACGAACGATCTGGGCATACCAACCGAAATCATCTCCCTCGAAACTCAGGCTCATTTCTTCCTTTCCTTCATCCGAGCCTACATTCTTTAATTGCTATTTAGTATCTTTGCCTTTGGTTGATTCAACTGTTATATCCCGTATTTTGTACATGGGGACAATCCGAGCTAACCCTGATAAGTTAAGGACAAGACTATTCCGGGATACGAGGTTGAGATTTTTAACCTTCGATTTTGTTTTAAGACGCAAGTCGCTTATGATTTTATTGGCATGAAATATTAAGGAAAATTTGGGGTTAAAAATGAATTAAAGAAAGTTGACAATTCATGAAAAAAAAGGGGGCCAAGGTCCACATGGAATCATATTATATGTAATAAAAGATGAATAAGTAGATCATATTCTTCATCTTCAACACTTAGAAAAATTGAGAACCTTGGAGAAAAAAAGATGAAGGCCATTCGGCCATAGCTTGCAAAAATTGAAGCCCAAAAATCCTCTTCAAAAAAATAGTTTCTTCTAGCAAATCAACCAATTGGAAGGTTCTCTTTAATGTGAGGTAGTTGTTGGAGTCAACAAATCATTCGTTTTGTCGTTTGCAAACCCTAGCCAAGTGGTGAAGTTAAGAAGAAAAGGTAAGGTTTAATCCTCTTTTTCATATGTTATGGATGGTTTGTACATGTTATAGTGTGTAGAAATGGAGTAGTGTGTAGAAATGGAGGAAAATCATGAATTTTGTATGGGGTGGTGGTGCCCGAATATGGCCTCCCTTGTGTGGTTAAGAATGAACTAATTTTATTTAGTGTTTTTGGTTGTTGTGTTGTGGATTCTATGATGATAATGGAAGTTTAATGATTCAAGTTGAAGTTGTAATTGTTGTGGGCTGATTTGGAAGTTGACGTGATTTTAATGTAGATTTCATATTTATGTGAATGACATTGTTAACGTGTGGATTGTTGATGTAATTCATGAATTTGGGAGAGAGGAATGTGTTGTGGTTGTTGTTCTCGGGTTTGGGGTGGTTTCGGGTAGAATGGAGTGTTGGTTGGGTTGTTTTGAATATTGTGTGGGTTGTTTAAAGTGTTCTTGAATCTTGTTTGAATGCTCTCGGATTAGTACTTGAACGTGTAAGCGTTGATGTTGGTTTGAATGTATGTAGTTGAATTGAACATAATTGGAATGTTTTCAAAATATGTGGAGAAGAGTTATTAGCGTTATAATGCGTTTTGAATTGATTATTGATGTTGTTAGTGTGGTTGTTGGTATTGTTGTTGATGATTTGGCCGAGTTGAATTCTCGGGGTTGTTGAATTTATAGGGGAAATGCTGCCCAAATTTCTGTAGAATTAAGTGCTAGTTTGGGATTGAATTCCTAAATGCCTATAACTAATGTTAGCATATAATGACGCTGTTGTAGATCTTGGGGAGCTCGAGACTTGAGTTTGGATTAGCTTTGAGAGCGAACGAGGTATGTGAAGCCTAACCTTTCTTTCTTTTGGCATGGCTTAGTGGTAAGTAGGCTATGACACGAGCCTCGGGGTAATTTCATTCTTAAGATCCGAGCTTGTATACGATTCTTATTCGCTTCTTGATGTTGGCTCTCTTAATGTAATCGAACTAAGGTTCTTATGTTTTTATATGATTGGATTTCAAATGTTGCATAAAAAATTTTGTTCTTAAAGGATTCTGTAACTACGAATGCCCGTAACTTTCATAGACGAGCTCGGATCGCTTCGAAACGCTCGTAGGAGATTCTATAATGAATAATATCCCCAAACTTTCATAGGCGGGCTCGGATTGGTTTGATACTTGTCCGTGGGCCCCCGAGACTTTTCTATGTTTGGTTCTAACGACCTTTTGAAAGAACTTAATATGGCTATCATCCCGACCCCCGAGTGTTGATTACTTACTTATCTGTTGAGTCTGTGATGATGATTTTTATGCATATGGTTACTCACGACTCTGCTCGTGCATTCTGTTGTATCTTTCACCGAGTCCCGGGCCGGTTATGTTATCGTGCGCACTATGCTATATTCCGGAGTATGATGTGTTATGGTTCGCCGAGTCCCTCGCTATAGGGCCGGGTTCCATTTATATTCTGGTGTTATGATGTGTTTGTCACGACCCGAACTACGGGCCGCGACGGGCATCCGGGGCTAACCACCGAACACCACTCATTTTCGTTACCTATATGTTCTCATTCATACTGTATGCTCATAATCATAGGAGTATATCATCATTTGAAACATAATTACTTTTATAATCGTAAACCTTTTCGGCTATCCAAATAATATATACACATATACACATATATATACATGGAGATCATGGGACCATACTACCCACACATGCGTATCTACGAGCCTCTACTAAAGTACTAGACATATGGACGGGACAGGACCCCGCCATGCCCAATCATGAATATACACACATATGTACCAAAAGAATAATCAATGGCACCTCCGGACAATGGAGTGCTCACACGTCGACTACTAGCCCCTATAGATCGAAGACCGTCTCTTGCCTACCTCGTGGCATGAACACGGCATCCAAAGAAAAGGACGTCAGTACGAACATTGTACCGAGTATGTCAGGCAGGAATGAAATAAGCATAGTAAGCATATCATAAGTCATGGGATGGGGATACAACCTGTGTACTCATATAATCGTAGGTACATTTCATATACATTCATCATACATAAGCATGTCATATACATTACCATAAGCGTATGCC
This sequence comes from Lycium ferocissimum, assembly GCF_029784015.1. Classification (NCBI taxonomy): domain Eukaryota; kingdom Viridiplantae; phylum Streptophyta; class Magnoliopsida; order Solanales; family Solanaceae; genus Lycium; species Lycium ferocissimum. Next base: position 33,687 of record NW_026727318.1, read on the forward strand.
TTATCATATCACATATACATCATCATGCCATACGCGTCGTCATATCAATCATACATCATCATGTCATTAA